>NC_080635.1:113513369-113799469 GCF_027579445.1 Ammospiza nelsoni
AAATGGGAGGCTGGGGAGTTTGAAATATTAAGGAGTGAGAAATCTGTTTTCCAAGTTCGTTTTAGTGTGTTGACTCTGCTAAGTGAAAAGGGCTGCTTAAAGGGAGTGGATGGAATCAATCATAGCAGTTCAGGGAAAAACGGCCCAGAGGTGGGGGGGGGATAATTCAATTGGCTTCAAAAATGCCAATTTGCTTAAAATAAAGAGAAAAGGCCACTGGGGCAGGCAGGCAGTGAAGAGGTCTGACTAGGGATGGATTTCTGAAGACCAGCTAAAGTTCCTGAGACTTCCTTTCCTTTCCTTCCTTTCCTTTCCCTTTCCCTTTGCCTTTCCTTTCCTTTCCCTTTGCCTTTCCTTTCCTTTCCTTTCCTTTCCTTTCCTTTCCTTTCCTTTCCTTTCCTTTCCTTTCCTTTCCTTTCCTTTCCTTTCCTTTCCTTTCCTTTCCTTTCCTTCCCTTCCCTTCCCTTCCCTTCCCTTCCCTTCCCTTCCCTTCCCTTTCTCCAGCCCCAAAAAACGCTTACAATGAGACAAAAGGAGAGAAAGGAAAAATCTCTCAAGTGCTGTAATTAAGGAATATGTAAGGAAACAAATAATGACAAACTCGCTTGCTGATCACCTCTGCTCCAGGAACAGAAGAGTCCCAGAGTGAAGACAGATAAAAAAGGAACATGCACGGATGGCCTGGGGTATTTGGAGAGAGAGGAAAATATCTGCAAATGACACACGAGGCTGTGCTTCTGTGACACCATCACAATTTCACAGATGTAATTCTGAGCTTTCTTCAGGTGAAGAAGCACAGCTGGAACATCACAAAGTCCCTTAAGGGAGGGAGTGGGAGCCCCATTTTTCAGCAGTAAAACCACAGGATGACACAGCTGGAGAAGCAGCTTGGTTCCCAGGCCAGGGGCAGAACTCAGTCACTGCCCTGGATGCTCATCCGGGGCTGGGAGGGTCACTGGGGCACAGAGCTGCTCACAGCCAGGGCTCAGGGTCACAGAAACAAGCTCTGCTCAAAGAGTTGCTCGATTTGCTCTGTGAAAAATGCCAATCACTTGTTTTTAAAATTTTAAAAGTTTAATATTAATAAATGGTTATGAAAATAGTAATACAATTAGAGTAATAATGACTTGGACAATTTGAATTAGGACAATATGAGACAATAAATACAAAGAGTTATGGACAGTCTGGGTACCTTTTTCTGGGCAAAATAAGCCCGAAAAAGGACACACATTAACAAAGGATTAACCCTTAACAACAACAGCCTGTTGCATATTCATACACCTCATCCATGATGCATCAATTCCATTCAAACACAGGATTCTGTCTGCTCATCCTCAACTTCTTCCTCTGAATCCTGACAGCGCCTTCGAGGTGGGAAGAAGTTCATTTCTGCTGATAAGAGAGCAATAAATTCTTTATCTCTGAAAGATTCAGGTGTCCTGTGGCTGCTATCTCACTGCAAGTCCTTTCTTTAAAAAAATATCCTACACAGGATAGTTTCTATTTTAACATTTTTTATAACCCAAAACTCTATTTACCACACTACTTAAGAGAATGAATCCAGCATTACTTTCTAACACAACACATACAATATTCATTCGAATATTTGCAAAAAGCCAATCATAAAATCCATGCATTTTTCACACTTTCTTTCCCTCTTCCAGGTCTTTCCTTACAGCCACTTGTCCTCAGAGCAGCTGTGGCTGCCCCTGGATCCCTGGAAGTGTCCAAGGCCAGGCTGGATGGGGCTTGGAGCAGCCTGGGATGGTGGGAGGTGTCCTTGCCCATGGCAGGGGTGGCACTGGATGAGATTTAAGGTCCCTTCCAACCCAAACCATTCCAGCTTTCTCTGATTCCCCCACCCAGGGCTGCTGGGCATGAAAATCCAAGTTGCTTCAACACCTTCACTGCCACAGGCATCAGACAGGAAAGAGGAAGGGAAGACCCAACCCTTCCAAAATGGACAAGGAAGCAAAACTGACTCCCAAATATCAGGTAACATTTCCTGACTGTGAAAAATGTGTGTATTTTATGATTGGCTTTTCACAAATATTCAAATGAATATTATCTGTGTTGTGTTAGAAAGTAATGTGGGATTCATTCTCTTAAGTAGTGTGGTAAATAGAGTTTTGGGTTATAAAAAATGATAAAACAGAAACTATGCTATGTGAGATACTTTTTTTAAAGAAAGGGCTCACAGAGAGATAGCAGCCACAGGACACCTGAATCTTTCAGAGATAAAGAATTTATTGCCCTCTTATCAGAAGAAATGAACTTCTTCCCACCTCAAAGGCATTGTCAGGATTCAGAGGAAGAAGTTGAGGATGAGCAGACAGAATCCTGTGTTTGAATGGAATTTATGCATCATGTATGAGGTGTATGAATATGCAACAGGCTGTTGTTTTTAAGGGTTAATTTTCTGTTAATGTGTGTCCTTTTTCGGGCTTATTTTGCCCAGAAAAAGGTATCCAGACATCCATAACTCTTTGTATTTATTGTCTCACATTGTCCTAATTCAAATTGTCCAAATTATTATTACTCTAATTGTATTACTATTTTTATAACCATTTTATAACTATCAAACTTTTAAAATTTTAAAAACAAGTAATTGGTGTTTTTCACATTGATATTTCTCAAGAAAACATCAAAAGTTTTTTAGCCAAGAAGGTAACTGGAAAACCTCCCCCAGGTGAGAGCAGCACTGGGAATGCCCCTCTTGGACACCCTACACAGCAGGAAAGGGGCTGCCATCAGCTCAGTCTCAGCAGCTGCATGAAGAGCAAATGATTTTCAAGGTGCTCAGATGGGCTCATCTCAATTTTTTTTTGATTTTTTAGTCGAAGTTTTTGGTTAAGTCATCACTCACTCAAAGATTTTCCCTTCCCCCTCGAGCGCAAAGCACAGGAGGCAGTGGTGGATCTCATCCCAGCTCCTGCTGCACTCACCCAGCACATCCCAGTCCCTGGTAGGGAGGAAGTGCATGCACCGTGGTCAGATTTATTATCTTTAAAACCACCATTGACACACTTGGCAGAACTCAGAACTCTCCTCTGGGAAGATGAAACCTGCCACGTTTGACGTGGGAGTCACACATCCCTTCTCCCATAACGGAGCTCACACTGACAAACACAGACACAAATCTTGGGGAAGTCACAGCTCCCCCCACCCTCAGTGGGAACCAGGGCTATTAATTTCAATTTGGAGCATCCCACCCCTCCAGCCAAAAGCAGCAGGCAGAGAGAATAACCACATCTCGCTGCGCGCTCTGCGATTTATGACCTGGAATTTCAGCAAGGGGAAGAGGAGTTCTGGTCCTGCATTTCATTTTTCTGCCTCTAAAACCCTTGCCAATAACAACAGAATGTCACCAAGCACCAGCTCCCTTCCCAAAGGAGCGGCACAGGGTGGGACAGAGCCCAGCTCCTTCTCCCACAGCTTTATTCCATGTGAAGGGCAAACAGGAGCAAGGGTTTAAGTGCTAAAGCAAACAGAGGCAGCTTTAACACACAGCTGGATGAAAGAGGCTGAACACAGCTGCTCTTGAAGTCATTGCTTTGTAGTCTTCATTCCCACAGATAATTATGAGCTTAGAGGTTCCAAGACTTCAAATGATACTTTGTGCTTCCTTCAAGTATATATATAAAAAAATACATTTTAGATCTCATATGCTTCTTAAGTCAGGATTAATGAATCCTCACAGAAATCACAGCAATGACCACAGTTACCTGAGTGATGGACTGTGAGGGGCTCTGATGAGCTTCTGGTTTTGCAGAAAGGCTGAACCTTAACCTGGCTAGGACCTGGACCCATTAAATTAATAAATTTGTGCTTTCTTCAAGTATATATATATAAAAAATACATTTTAGATCTCATATGCTTCTTAAGTCAGGATTAATGAATCCTCACAGAAATCACAGCAATGACCACAGTTACCTGAGTGATGGACTGTGAGGGGCTCTGATGAGCTTCTGGTTTTGCAGAAAGGCTGAACCTTAACCTGGCTAGGACCTGGACCCATTAAATTAATAAATTTGTGCTTTCTTCAAGTATATATATATAAAAAATACATTTTAGATCTCATATGCTTCTTAAGTCAGGATTAATGAATCCTCACAGAAATCACAGCAATGACCACAGTTACCTGAGTGATGGACTGTGAGGGGCTCTGATGTGCTTCTGGTTTTGCAGAAAGGCTGAACCTTAACCTGGCTAGGACCTGGACCCATTAAATTAATAAATTTGTGCTTTCTTCAAGTATATATATATAAAAAAATACATTTTAGATCTCATATGCTTCTTAAGTCAGGATTAATGAATCCTCACAGAAATACCACAGTTACCTGAGTGATGGACTGGGGGGCTCTGATGTGCTTCTGGTTTTGCAGAGAGGCTGAACTTCAGCCTGGCTAGGACCTGGAACCATTAAATAAATGATACTTTGTGCTTTCTTCAATTATGTATATATAATAAAATACATTTTAGATCTCATATGCTTCTTAAGTCAGGATTAATGAATCCTCACAGAAATCACAGTAATGGCCACAGTTACCTGATAGACTGGGGAGGGCTCTGATGTGCTTCTGGTTTTGCAGAAATTTCAGAATTTCAGCCTGGCTAGGACCTGGAACTATTAAATTAATAATTTTTTAGGGGTAATATTACTGCCTTGGAGACTACACATGTACAAGCGTTCCTTTAAAAGTAGATTTGAGAAATATTGATTTTCAAGAGGATTTCACAAAGCACTGTTAGTAATAAAGGCAGCATTTGGGAGAACAAAGCTGGAAGTTTTAACTCCCCAAATGCTGTGAGTGGGGAACTTGGGAGAACTCGAGTCCAGGGAATGAAGGAATTCATCTGGTTTTTCACATCCACCTTGAAATAAGAAATGACAGTGCATGGGGCCAGCAAGCCTCTCTGGAGTGACTGGTGTTTAATAAATGATGGCAGTATTTTAAAAAGAGATACAAGAAAACAAGACCAAAAAAGGACCAAAAGTGTTTTATGAACAGAGAAAAAAAAATAAAAATAAGACAGTTCTACTCCAAGGGCATAGACAAAAAAAAGAGCTACAAACAAGAACTAAACACAAGACACAAGTTTGTGGAGGAAAAGAACAGGTTATTCTCTCCCTCAGATCTGAAGAATACACTGTATTTTACACAGCAATGGGGAGAAGGAGTAGGGGGAAGAGAGTATCAAAATCCAAACAAGTCACAAGGCATCAACAATCCCTTGATGACAGCAGAGTAGTTTTTGTTGGCACAGCTCACGACAGCTGGAGGAATAATTGCGATGCTGAGCGAGGATGCCGAGAATATTTCGCTTCAGAGCCTCAGATGAAAGATGTTATCCACAAGCACTTTGCAAATGTTAATTAAACCCACACAGCCCCTTTTTGGCAGATCAAGGAGTATTTATCCCTCTTTTGCAGAGAGGGGAATGAATATCTCAGGCACTTTTAACTTCAGGTTAAAGCTGCTCTTTGTACTTAGGAAGTGCCCCACAGAAACACCACTAAAAACACAAATTAACCTTCCCAGTCCAACACAGCCAGGATGGAGCTGATCCCTCTCACTTCTCTCTGACCACTGCCCCAACAGAAAATTTTTCTGATTCTACAGAAAAAGCAAACTCTGAGATGAATATGGGCACTACAAATGAGCTGTAAAACAACAGCGACCCTTGGTGAGTTGGGAAAAAAAAAATTCAAATAAATTCAACTGCTCTTCCTTTGGTGACAGCTTTTCCAAGGCTTAAAATCATGGAATAACCTGAGTTGGAAGGGATTTATAAGGATCATTGATCCAACTCCTGGCTCTGCACAGACACCCCAATAACCCCCCCTGGGAGTGTTGTCCAAACCCTCCTGGAGCTCTGGCAGCTCAGTGACCTCAGCCCCTCCTTGTAGCTGCTCCCACCATTCCAAACAAGCTTCCTATTCCATAAAACACCATTCCCCAACAGGATGAAACAGTAACAGTGTCAATTTAAGCAGAACCAGTGGAAATAAAAAGGAGCAGTGAAATCATTACCAAAAAAGACAAAAGAGGCACAAAGTACTTGAGGTACCTGCACTGGCAGGGCAGGAGCACCACTGTGTCACAGACTTGTTTTATAAAAATCATTTTTTCTTCTTGAGAAGCTGAGAGGCCTCAGGAACAAAATGTAAACATTGATTATCTGCTGCTGTGGAATGCAACAGGTGCATCTGTGATTGGTCCATGTTGGATGTTTCCAATTAATGGCCAATCACAGCCCAGCTGGCTCAGACTCTTTGTCCAAGCCACAAACCTTTGTTATCATTCTTTCTTTTGCTATTCTTAGCCAGCCTTCTGATGAAATCCTTTCTTCTATTCTTTTAGTATAGTTTTAATGTAATATATATAATAAAATAGTAAATCAAGCCTTCTGAAACATAGAGGCAGATCCTCATCTCTTCCCTCATCCTCAGACCCCAGTGAACACTGTCACACCACTGTGTCCTGGAAAAAAGAGCTTTTCCTCAGAAGAAAACCACTCCATTATTTGCTAAAGGGAACATTTGGTATTTAAGAGGGGAAGGGTCAGTTTGTTGGATCTATAAAAGAGTAGCTGAGAACATCTGCAAGGTCAGGAAGAAAATGCATAAACACACATGTGAACTAAAACACCAAAACACACGGTGGTGGTCGATGCCTGTGATCTTACCATGAAAATAAACATATTTGGAGTTCCTTCCTGTTAAAAAAAAAAAACAACCCAAACCCCTGAAGCAGCTGATTTATATATATTTCAGTTGGAAATACATTTGAGGATGCAGTTGGAAAGGAAACCTGAGAGTGAGCGGAGCACTTTCAAAGGCTGTCCAGCAGAAAGGCTGTGGGACAGGGTCCCTCCCCCAGAGGCACACACTGATCACACACACGGGGTGTAATGGGTTTATACATCTGTATTTATATTCCACGCGTGTTTTCAGTGTAACCCACAGGGCACAGCACACAACTCACCAGCACCCAGCAGCTCAGGAGAGCGCCCAGGGCTGCAGGCTGCATTTAGAGCAAGTGCAGGGCCTGAAAAGCTTTTCCTGGGCTAACCCAGTGCCTCAGCTTGTGGTGGTGCTCACAGGGGTCCCAGGATGAGGGGAGAGATGAGAATGTTGACTCCATGTTTCAGAAGGCTGAAATATTTTTAAGACATATATTATAGAAAACATATTATTTTATGATATATATTATATTAAAACTATACTAAAAGAATAGAAGCAAGGATTTCATCAGAAGGCTGGCTAAGAATAGAAAAAGAAAGAATAACAAAGGTTTGTGACTGACCAGACAGTCTGGACAGCTGGGCTGTGATTGGCCATTAGTTAGAAACAACCACATGAGACCCATCACAGATGCACCTGTTGCATTCCACAGCAGCAGATAACAATTATATAATTATAATTATATAATCACTGTTTACATTTTGTTCCTGAGCCCTCTTAGCTTCTCAGGAGAAAAAATCCTAAGGAAAGAATTTTTCATAAAACATGTCTGTGACATCAGCTGGCTTTCTTGGGAGCTTGCATGATCACAGGAACTTTAGGAGCTCCAAGATCCTGCTTGCAAAACCAGGCTGGTACATGCCACAGCAAAGGGGCCACCACCCCTAACTCAGCTTTGTCACTGCCCCACACAGGTGCCACCATTTCCTCACTGCTAATCCAAGGAACGGGAAGCTCCAAAGAGCCAGGGAAAACCTGAAACCTCCCCAGGGAAAACCTGAAACCTCCTCAGGGAAGGAGGTTGTGCAATTCCAGCATTACCTGTTGTGAAAAACACCAATCACTTGTTTTTAAAAATTTTAAAATTTTCATAGTAATAAAATGGTTATAAAAATAGGAATACAATTAGAGTAATAATAATTTGGACAATTTGAATTAGGACAATGTGAGACAATGAAAACAAAGAGTTACAGAGGGTCTGGGTACCTTTTTCTGGGCAGCAGGAGCCCGAAAAAGGACAAAGGACACCTGTTAACAAAGGATTAACTTTTAAAAACAGCCTGTTGCATATTCATACACCTCATCCATGATGCATAAATTCCATTCAAACACAGGATTCTGTCTGATCATCCTCAACTTCTTCCTCTGAATCCCGACAGCGCCTTCGAGGTGGGAAGAAGTTCATTTCTTCTGATAAGAGAGCAATAAATTCTTTTTCTCTGAAAGATTCAGGTGTCCTGTGGCTGCTACTTTGCTGCAAGTCCTTTCTTTACCATGGAGCTGCACTCCATGGTCCTCATGAATCCCTTCCAACTCAGGATATTCTCTCTCTGTGATTCTTTGCCCTCCAGCTCAGAGATGCTTCTCCAATGTGCTCACTCATGCTACTATTTGCACTAAAATTATATTACAATTTTTTTTTTTTTTGGGTGCAGTTTTTAGCAGCCAAGTCAAAGTATTTTGGCTGATAATTCCATCTGCGCCCTTGGCTTCTGGTTATATTAGAACTGCACACAGTGAGGCAGATATTGAGACATTATTAAAGGTGCTGTGCATCCAGAGCAATTCCCACAGAAATGTATTTGCAGCCCACTTCATCTGGATGACAAGGCTGGAATTGGGGCAATTCCAGCTGGGAACACTGCTGCGTTTAACACGTGCTGCAATGCAAGGCACTGCACTGACCTTGCCTGGCTGCTGCTCTGGGGCTTCTCCCACCAACATTCTGAAGGGTTTGGGCTGGTTGTGATCTGCTGCCCCTGTGCCAGGTGAGCAGCCCCGTTCCAAACCCTCAGGAGAGCCGTGGGGCTCAGCACTGGAGGCTGCAGGAGGGGCAGGGGGCTCCAGGCAAGGGGCAGGGGCCAGGCTTTGTTATTCCACGCTTCCCGATAAGAGACCCAGCACATTTCGGGCCTTCCCACACAAATCCATATTTGTATGGCTGCCAGATCTTTATCACTTCCCTTTTTGCTTTTTTTTTTTTTTTTTTTTTTTTGGTTGCTTGTTTTAAACTTTGCCCAAGGTTACATTCAGCAAAAGCTGCTCCCTCAAAATACAGCATTAAACCCACTATCACACAAACATCTGCAAGTCACATTTAAATCCTTCTTGAAAGCCAGTATTTTGCAAAAGAAAGCCCCAAGTGAGGCAGAAAGCAGAGAATTTTTGCAGCACGTCCCTTTGCAAGTGAAGCATTTTGCAAAGGCCCCCCTGCAGCTGCTGCTGTGACCTTCTGGAGATCAATGTCCCCACCTGTGCTCGCCCTGTCCTGGGGGAGCAAACACCACACACAAAAACAAGCAGCGCTTGCTAGCCTGGAATTTGACGCTGGGTATAAACGAGCTCAAAACCTCCTGCATCAAGTACAACCTGCTGCAGTCCCCAACTCAAAGCCCCCTCGGAAAGGGCTTAGAAAGAGCCCAGCAGCTGTTGAACTAATTCCCTTTTTCTTTCCCCACCCAAATTAATGTTTGGAATCTGCACATCTCTGACTAAAAGCCACTTTGTAACTCTCACTCACTGCTCGCGGCCTTTTACGATTTTCCTTTGGGGGATCAACACCGCCCTTAAGAGTTAAAGCTGGGGGTTTTTTTCAGCACCACAGCATCATCTGTATTTCTTATTTACAGAACCAGACATCATCTGTAATTAGTATTTTCAGTAACGCCTGTGCTGGCCCTTCACCTCTGCTGTCACCCTGCAGCTGCTCAGGGAGGCCTGACAGGGCCCCTTTTTGCAGCTCCCATGTCCAGCAAATGTTCCAGACGAACAGGAGACCATTCCAGATTATCCCTCACCGGATTTAATGACTCTGGAAAGATCCCCAGGGAAGGAGTGTTTACTGCCAACGAGCTCCATTAAGTATCCAACAACATCCATCAAAAAAACAGCAAAACATTGGGGTTTTAATTATTTTCCAAGCTGGCTGTAGCACACAGAACATCACAGAGCATGTGCCTGCCCACAGTTCTCTGCATTCTTTTGGGGACTGTCAGCAAAAACAGTGTGAAAAATGCATGTATTTTATGATTGGCTTTTGGCAAATATTCAAATGAATATTAGGTGTGTTGTGTTAGAAAGTAATGCTGGATTAATTCTCTTAAGTAGTGTGTTAAATACAGTTTTAGGTTATAAAAAATGTTAGAATAGAAACTGTGCTATGTAGGATTCTTTTTAAAAAGAAAGGACTGAGCTAGCAGCCACAGGACACCTGAATCTTTCAGAGATAAAGAATTTATTGCTCTCTCATGAGAAGAAATGAACTTCTTCCCACCTCAAAGGCACTGTCAGGATTCAGAGGAAGTAGTTGAGGATGACCAGACAGAATCCTGTGTTTGAATGGAATTGATGCATCATGGATGAGGTGTAGGAGTATGCAACAGGCTGTTGTTTTTAAGGGTTAATCCTTTGTTAATGTGTGTCCTTTTTCCGGCTTATTTTGCCCAGAAAAGGTACCTGGACATCTGTAACTCTTTGTCTTCGTTGTCTCATATTGTCCTAATTCAAATTGTCCAAATTATTATTACTCTAATTGTATTACTCTACAATAATATTATTAATACTCTAACTGTATTAATATTATTACTCTAATTGTATTCCTATTTTTATAACCATTTTCTTACTATTAAACTTTGAAAATTTTAAAAACAAGTGACTGCAGCTACTCCCAGGAGGAGTAACTTTACTCAGGATAACCCAGCAGTAGGAAAACCCTGATTTTTGCCCTAAAATGCCAGCAGGGAGGGAGCAGAGTTACTGGGAGCACTTTTAGACAGTGACATACTCCTGGCACGAGAGGCTTCGTTTGGGATGTGGTTTTGCATTGCTGCTCAGCTGATCCCATGGCCTGGTGCTGCTGAAAAGAGGAATCTCCATCCCAATTTCCAAGCCTGAATCAAGGAGTTAGGCTGGAAGGAAACTGTCTGCACTGAGAGGGAAGGGAGTGGATCTGTATCAGTGCAAAAAGATCAGTGGGAGCAAAAACCTTTCCTTGCATCACCAGCTTGCCATGAGATCAGTTCAGCTACAATGCACAGGCACACTCTAAATTTAGAGAGCCTTCTAACTCTAAAGCTGAATCCCACGTCCATTATTCCTCTCCAGCACAAGAATGAGCCGTGCTATTAGAAATGCTTTTATCCCAACGTTGTGCTCTCCACCCTACAGGAGCACACATCAATTGTGGATAAAGTGGTTCAACTTTGGAACGCAGACAAAAACTGAGACCACGCTAATGGTGGTGAAAGACAGGTTGCCTGGGGAGAGAAATGATCAGAGATTTAAGAGGAAAGGGGGGGGGGGGAAACCCTACAGATAATTTACCTGTGCTTGGGTCACTGCTCATTAGTGCTCTGAAGAGAATCACTTCACAAGTTATAAATTAGGCTGCTCTTGCATTACTCCCTTATTATCCAGCTCAGGCAGGGCCGGGAGCCTTTCACACGCACGGGATAATGGGAACACTTACTCTGAATAAAATGAACAGAGCAAAGAAAAAAAAAAAAACAAACCAGGGGCCTTCATTTGGGCAGGAAAAACCATCAGGAGACCCAGCAGTGGCACTGGGTTTCAGCAGTCACCTCTCTGTCACTCTGCATTTCCTCCTTCTCCGGAGAAGGGAAAACCTCTCCAAAAACAAATTCGGGCTGTGCAGAAATTGTTTTCTCCTGTTGATATTTCCATCTACCCCCTGCTGGTTTGGGATTTCCAACAGATTTTTTAAAAGCTTTCCCCATTCTTAAGAAGTTTCTGGAGAGACTGTTCATAAAAACTTTTAATTTTGGTTATTAGGCAGAGCTCACTGTTCAACAGCAAGTCAATTTTTATCTCAATTTTTTTATTCTTTTGTAACCGTGGCTTAAAAAAATGCAGCTATAACACTTTTTTAAACATTTACTGTTTTTTTATTGTATAGAAATAAAATGCAGCAAACTAATAAAATGCAGTGAAACTGGTCAGAGTTGGCAAGGGCAAGATCACTCTTTTCCCACACATCTTCTAATCTCCTGCTCATATCTCTGATAAAATAAACTCATTGTTTAAAAGTGCTTTAGCCTAAAGGTTAAAGGTTGACAAAATCCACAACTTTGGAACAACAAAAGCCAACTTTGACCAGAAAGGCCGAGACAGCCAATTCAGCCCCAAAATTCTGGCAATTTTCCCTCCTTAAAGGATGAGCTGTGCAGCTGCAGCCCCGGCAGCAGCAGCAGCCCGACACTCGGCCTTGCTCTGAGGATTCCATCTCAGAGGCAAAAGCACATGGCCACAAAGACACACTTGGCCAGTGAACCCGAGAGGATCTGTATAAATTAGCTCCCTGGAGACCTGACAACGGCTCCTTTCCCTCCTCAAAGGCATGAGCCTCACGGTGAGCACTCCAGGCAGAATGAAAAGGACTCTAAATCTGTCCGCTGGGAAAGGCAGCAGCTGGAGCAGCAGGATGGAGCTGAGAGTTCAGGCAGCCCCACACAGGAGGGAAGAGGGAAGAAGCAAATCCTCCTTTCCTTGGGGGCAGTCTCAGTGCATGGCAATCCCCTCCCAGGTTAAATCTCTCCTCCAAAAATGCCACTGGTACAGAGGGCTGAGCTCTGTGCAACGACCCTGATCCCATTACAGATCCAGCCGCACTCAGCACCAGCTTCCAAAATCTTCCCCCTCTCTTTTCAAATATGCAAAACAAGGGCTGCCAGAGCTCTGGGAGTGTTTGGACAGCACTCTCAGGGATGCACAGGGTGGGATTGTTGGGGCGTCTGTGCAGGGCCAGGAGCTGCACTGGATGATCCTTATTGTGATATGAGTCCCTTCCAGGTCAGGATATTCTTAAATTCCAGGTAGGTTTTTTTGCAGCACTACCTAATACAGGTCCAGGCTGAAGCCAGCCTCAGAGGCAGAAGTGAAAGCTCCCTGGAGAGGTAAAGCTGCCGCCCTTGCTCACTACTCTGGACCAAGAAAAATTCCTCTTGTAAAATTGTAAGCATCATCTTCACAGCAAGATGCCCGTGCCTTCCATCCACATCAGCCTTTCTGCTGCCTGTGGGAGACACAGATCTTGGCTTGCATTTAGCTCCTGAGTCACCTGGGAGCTGGGAACAGAAGGAATAGGAATCCTTCAGTCATCAGCATCACCAGCTAAAAAACACCCAGAGAGCAGCAGCAGGTCTGAGAGGCACCGAGTGCAGGAAGCACGTGACAAAAACATCTCCAGCAGTAAAAAATTTAATAACCTTGTTATTAATTCTGAACAAACAACAACACTGATTCCCACTCTTCCTCTGATTTGCAACAGGAGGAGGAAGAAATAAAGTTGTTTAAACAGGAACAGCTGTTACATCAATGCCCGTTTAATGGAGTCTCCAGCATCCCCTTCTCGGGAGAGCCGTCGATGTTTGAGGAGGAGCTCTGCCTTTTCAAGAGGACTTCAGAACCTCAAACACCAACCTGCAGCTAGATTTCCTCCCTAATCAGAAGCCAATTATCCCGCTGAGTGATGACAGAACAATTCATAAAGTAAACCCTTCTCATATCAGGGCCCTCTGTGATGGAGTTGTGCTGGGAACTTCCTTGCAACAAAAGCAAGGGGGATTTCACTTGTGCTTCCCACAGTTACTCCCAAGGGCCTCCCTCTGAACTGCCAGGTAAACATTCAGTGTAGAAATGCCTCACTGACAATGTGAGCTAATGCACTTCTATCCCAAGTAGAAGTTCCCAAGTTTTTATCAAGTCTGAGATCTAGAAAGCATTTACACCCAGCATTTACACCCAGCTGTCTCCAGAGTTCACTCACAGACCCAAATTTGTGCCACTGCCATTGTTTCTCACTCCCCAGTCACTGCTACAGTAATGCAAACCTCCTGCAGAGTCCTTTTAATCATTTTTAACCACTTTGAAACAGTTTTATTGTACTGAATAATTACTGCAACATTTTCATATCACAAAGCTGTTTTCAGGCTTTGTTCCTTGCAGGGTTCTCCTCCCAGCACTGTTCCCTTCCCAGGTGTCTGAGGTCAGATAAACTGAAATGAGTTCCAGAGAGGGCTCTCAGTATCGGCTGCTGGATAAATGAAGCCACAAGTTCATGGAATGGGTTGGGTTGGAAAAGACCTCAAAGCTCATCCTGTTCCACGGGGCGGCTGAGCTTTGTTATTTAACAATGAAAAGAAACAGCAAGACCAAGAGAAGAATCAGGGAATCTTTAAGGTTGGAAAATCACAAAATTCCAACCATCAACTCAGCACCACCACATTCACCACTACACCAGGTCTTCAAGTGTCACATCCACACCTTTTTTTGAACACTTCCAGGGATGGTGATGGGCATCCAATCCAGTGGTTGACAAGCGTTTCCATGCAGAAATTTTTCCTAATATCCAAACATAACCTCCCCTGGCACAACCTGAGGCTGTTTCCTCTTACCTGAGAGAAGACCTGACCTCCACCTCTTTACTACAGGGAGTTCTGTGGAGCAAGAAGAGGCCTGGAGAATTGCAGCCCTGCACTAACATCAACCTGGTGGCTTTCACCTCACTTGAGCTCCTTCCCTCTAACCCCGTGTGTGATCCAAGCACTGGGAGCAGAAACGAAATAAACACACAAACAGTGCCTTATTCTCCCCAGATGTGAAGCAGCTCCTGGAGGGAAGGGAGGAGAGCAGAAGGCGGGCTGCCATTCCAGGCCCAGCAAGCAGGAGCACTGCAGCACACACTGCTGGCTTTGTGATGTGCCACAAAGGCAGCCTGTTCCAGCTCCCTGCCACACATTGTCCCACACTGCTCTGCTCCAGTTTCAGTGGCTGCATTGCACGGAAAAGTCCCCTGGGTGGTGGCACAAGGGGCTGGATTCTCCCAGCTCCACCTCCCCAGCGTGGCCGCATCACCACAGGGACGTCTCCAAACCTCCCCTTGCTCCAAGCTCATCCAGGAGGTTTCCCCTTCATGGAGTCTCTCATCACAAGAGATTTACTTGGGCACAGCAAAATTCCACCACACAGCTCAGCATTTTACAGGCCCTTTCCACACTGGCTGTATTATGTACTAAAAAAGGTGAAATATAAATAAATAGATGCAGTGTTCCAGTGCTGTCCAGGAAGAGCTGACCCCTCATTCAGGGAGATCAATGTCTGCTGCATTTATACCCTCCAAGGCCAAAAATAATGCTGGAACCACCAGGAGAAACAGCCAATTAAGCTGTTTTTCTCCCAAGCAGATTAAAAATTACTCTCAATTTACTACCTTACTAAACTACAGCTGAAATTATTACAGTAGGCTGGCTGTGGGCTGACAGGCTGCCTGTGTGCAACCTCACACACAGGAGAGGAAAAGAAAGGGCCATTAATATAAATTTATGTATTTGTATATAGATACAGATGATATAGATATAGATATAGATATAAATAAATGCAAATATATAGATTATATAGATATTAGATATAGATTATTAGATATTATAAATATAGATAGAGATAGAGATAGATATAAATAAAAATATACATAAATACAAATATAGATATAGATGATATTATATAGTTAGATAGATATAGATATAAATATAAATAAATACAAATATAGATATTAGATATAGATTTAGATATAGATTATTAGATATTATAGATATAGATATAGAGATAGATATAGATATAAATATAAATATAAATATAAATATAAATATAAATAAATACAAATATAGATATAGATTATATAGATATTAGATACAAACATTGATATAGATTATTAGATATTAGATAGATAGATAGATAGATATAGAGAGATAGATATATAAATATAAATATAAATAAATACAAATATAGATATAGATTAAATAGATATTAGATATAGATATAAATAAATACAAAGACAGACATAGACATAGACATAGACATAGACATAGACATAGACATAGACATAGACATAGACATAGATATAGATATAGATATAGATACAGATATAGATATGAAGGGAAGAAATACTAAAAAACCTCCGTCCTTCACCCACAAGCAGGGGCTGGGACACCCTGAGGAGTGGTAGGAAATCACCCTAGAGTTTCTGGATGTGTTTCTCTCCCTCTCTCCTCTTTATGGTGTCCCCTGCCCAGGAGGACTCCCCAGCTGGTTGAGGCACAGGTGACACATCTTGGCAGGCCAGGTGAGGCTTTGGGGAGCTTTTGGTGTTTTATTGACAGATGTGTGCAATGAACTGACTGTGCTGCAGAAATCAGCTGCTTTGGGAGAGAACTGCCACAAGGATTTGGTCCTTGTGGTCCTTGGGCTCCCTGTGCAGAACAGAAGCCACAGTGGAGCACAGACAGAGCTGGGAGCTTTCTGGGGCTAAAGGCAGCAGAGAGGAAAGAAGAAAAGCACAGTGGTGGAAGATAAAGCTGAACACTGGGAAAAAACTGCCCTGGATGGTTCAGGAGCTGTGATTCAGCACTGGGGAAAACATCCAAGAGTTCTCAGCTGAACAGAGGCCCAGGTTTCCCAGGCTGCCCACAGGGCAGGGCTTTAATCAGCCCTGGGGAGCCCTGACTCACCTCAGGGCAGCGCAAAAGCCACGGATGTGAGTCAGGGCAGATAGAGAAAACCACAGACTTGTCAGCCCCTGGGACTGCAGCCCTGGTGTTAACACTTTAATCACATCACATTCCAGTTCTGCTTTTTGGAAGCCACTAATGAAATAAATATCATTGATGCAGAGCAGAGGAGACAGAGAGCCAGGCCCTGCCCTTGCAGAACCAGCACCTGTTTGATGACGGATTTATATTTACCTAAATAAGACCAATTCTCCATTTGGATACAATTTCTTAACCAATGCAGAGGGGCAGAGTGTTTAACACCCAGAATGATTCCTGTCACCATTTAGAAGATGCAGTAGACACCAGCAGCCATTTAGTTTCACAAAATTGCTGCAGGATACAAAGATGCATCCCAGCTTTAGCAAAAAGCCACACAACCCTGCCAGGGCTCCTTGTTAACAATGTATTGTTCCAGTGACTCAGTGCACTGCAATGCTATCAGGTTTATTCATAGCTTTTCTGACAGAGTTTTTAGATTAGACACACAAATCTCTGCTTTTTAGAAATAAATAAATAAATGACTATGGGTTATTATTACATGGAGCATCAAAATTCCTGTTTTCTTTTCTATGGCTAAATATACAGAGAACTGCAGCAAAAGGACAGGACCTCAAAAAACCAAAGGTTCTTTCAATTTGCTAATAAGAACACTCAAGAGCAGAAAAAATGACCAAAAATTGTAAACAGTGAATATTATAGTAAAGATGGTCAAAAACATGAAGCATCTCTGCAAGAACCATTGAATCGATTAGGACATTTTAGTCTGGAAAATAGTCCTTTGACATGGGACACAAGTAGGGATTTACAGAATTTTAATGCAAATGACAATGACAATTCCCCGAACATGAGCTGGCAGTAGATGCAGTTACCAAAAAGAAATAATTTACCACACAAAGTTAAACTTCGAAATGCCGGGACAGAGGCTGAAAAAGCACAAGAGCTGAATAAACTGATGGGACATGAAGGACATTCCTGCTGGCCATGGCTGGAGGCAGGACAGACCCAGCCCAGCCTCACCCAGCTCAGGCGTTTGTTTGCCACGTCCTGAGTTTTTAAAAAGTCTCCAGCATCTTCTGAGGGGAGCAGCAGCTGTGAGCAGGGGTTCCAGCTGAACGGGCAGCACAAACCCTCCCTGCCATGCCCCGGTGCTCTCTCTCCCCCAGCCCCTCTCCACTGTGAGCAGAGCCCTGCGGGAAGCACAGGAGGCATCAGACCCACACGGATGCTCACGTGGATGGTGCCACATCCTCACAGGAAGGGACCTGCTGCAAAACTCCTGCACAACCTGGCTTTGCTGCCAAGCCAGGAAGTCTCAGGAGGTGTTTGAAGATGAGTTGTCTCAAAAGTATTTTTAGATTCCAGGCCTAATGCAGTTATTTAGGTATTTAGTGTCATGGAGAGAGTTTTGCATAAGAATGACTTGTTGAGGAGTCCCTTGACACAGGTTATTTTGCCATTCTGCTCCATGGCAATCACAGACTGTTTCCAGCGTCTCCTCTATTCCAGCTCCCTGCCCTTCCCTCAGCTAGCTCCTACTGACCTCAATCCATACTCCTTGCTTTAATCACAGTCTTCCACCCTAAAAAGGACTCCAAACATGAAATCCTTGTCTCCTGCATTCATTCCTCTGGGCACCAGCCCCACTAACCCAGAATGGCTCCTGAAGGTCAATGCTGAACCTGCTGCACACCACAGCAGGGCAATAAATGTTGCACAGGCCAAATGATGTCCTGGGGTGTGGGAACCCAGAACATCCCTCTGGCTGTCCAGGATGGCCAAACCCCTGCCAGAGGGCTCAGAGACCCTGGCACAGAGCCCAAAACACCTGTGGGTTTCATTATGACCCATGGAAAAAATTACCAACTTTATATGAAGTTCAGCAAGCTACAACATTTTAGGTAGAATGATAGTGAAGTTATCATGGGGTGGAAAAGCAGATTTTTGGGGTTTTTGGTATGGGGGTTCAGGAGGCAAGATGGAGGGATCTGGGCATGTCCAGCCTTTCTCCTTCTTCTTCTCCTTGGCCTCCATCTTCTGCTGTGATGGTGGCACTTTTGGATTGGTTCAGAGTAGAAGCTCACAGTCTAACATAGGTGATAGGCATTGGAAAGTAATTGTAAATATTGTACATGTAGTTTGTAGTATAAAAAGATAACACTGCTCTGGGGGCAGGCAGAGTGCCTGGACTGTCCTGCTGGATGGACCTCAGCTGGACAGGAGAAAGAATTTTATAGATAAGACACAATAAACAACCTTGAGACTGAGAAATGAAGAGCCCTGACTCCTTCTTCAAGTGCTGGGCTGGGAAAAGAGACTTTGGAACTCTTCTCAGGGTCACTCTGAAAGCTAGAGATCCTGGCACTGGGGGAAAGCGGTGCAGCCCTGGCCTTGTGCAGACTGCACAGCTGTCAGCCTGAGACTCCCTCCTCCTTAAGATATGCAAAAGAGAAGGAGAATTCAATGGTATTGACTGACTGCAGCTCCTCGAGTCAGCAGCTCTGGCTCAGAGCACAGCCTGGGATCAGAGCTGTCGATGAGGACCTTGGCACAGTGTTGGTCAATACCAGCCTGGTTTGTCCTTCACGTGCCCCCAGTGCTGCTCCCAGTCCTGTTATTCACTGTGGAATTTTTCACAGGAGCTGTGTTCCAGCTGAGGGGAGTCCCTGCTGTGTTTGGCAGAGCACAAACATTTCCTGGATCCAGAAGTACAGAAATGCTGTATTACACAGGAATAGACACCTGAGCCCAGGACCCCCTGCATGTACTGGTTGGGTATGGGAGAAATGAGGAAGCCACAAATAAAGCACAGGAATTCTCTGCCCTCCTCCCTGGGTACATCCACACCAACCTGATGACACAACCCAGTCTCTCAATGCATCATTTCATCCCTGACTTTTGTTAACAAACACTTTCAGTTTCAAGATTCATCATCCCACATGATCCTTAGGGGATCACCTGGCAGGACTGTCACAATAAACTCAATTCCTGCAGCTCCCACACTCACCTGCATTTTGCAGCCTGTGCTAGAGCATCCTCCTGCCTTTCAGAGGCAATTCCCTATTTCAGTCTGGCCACCCCACATGGGCCAAGACATTCCAATTACTCAGAATTTACTAGCTGGAGTATTTACTCCCTCACAATTGCGAGTTCTAAGATGTTTGCAGACACCTCATAAAGCACAGGCTCGTTATTACAGCCCATTAACACGCATGCAAGGCATTTTAATGTGTAAAAATTCCCCATGAAATAAAGATTTTCTCCTCCACTTTCAGGGCAAACCTGCCATCCTTACCATGGACTGGGCAATGCTTTCCAGTGGTTTATTCCTGCTGTTTTCCACCCACCAGCCCAGCCAAGCCTCATTTGGCTGATTTCATAGCACTCATTTATGAGCAACCCCGGCATGTGCCGTGGCAGGAACCTCATCCACCCTCCTCGCTCAGCTCCAGCACCTCCAGCAAGGCTGGAAGAGCTCTGGGGAGCATTTCCACTCCTGATCCACACAGGAAGCCTCAGGTGACACCTTTAGAGCTGATTCCCCACAGCCCTGAGCAGAACTGCAGCAGTTCTCTGCTCTGCCACTGCAAGTGGGATGAGGACACAATTTACCACTTTAGGTAAAACTGGAGCACAGCTTCTCCCAAAACAAGAGTTAAGCCAAGGAAGATTGTACTTTCAGGAAAACACTGTCCAAGCATGCAGACTTAATGCTGTGCCCCAATGGAGGCAATTTGAGGCTGGCATCAGGCACCACAGAAAGTTTTATTCCTGAAATATGAAGGTACTCACTGTACACGGTGAGCAGCTGGCAAGCTGGAATCTGTCCCTCTTCTGCAGCCAGCTCTCTACTCATCTGTCTGGAGCCTGTTAGAGAGGGAAAAGAGCTGTAAATATAAAGTGACCAAAAATTTTAAACAAATTTTTTACATTAAGAAGTGCCAGGATCTCTAGCTTGTCAGAGTGACCCCGAGAAAAGTTCCAAAGTCTCTTTTCCCAGCCCAGCACTTGAAGAAGGAGTCAGAGCTCTTCATTTCTCAGTCTCAAGGTTGTTTATTGTGTCTTATCTATAAAATTCTTTCTCCTGTCCAGCTGAGGTCTGTCCAGCAGGACAGTTCAGGCACTCTGCCTGCCCCTGGGGCGGTGTTATCTTTTTATACTAAAAACTACATGTACAATATTTACAATGACTTCCCAATACCTATCACCTATGTTAGACAGTGAGCTTCTACTCTAAACCAATCCAAAGTGCCACCATCACAGCAGAAGATGGAGGCCAAGAAGAAGAAGAAGGAGAAAGGCTGGACACACCCAGATCCCTCCATTTTGCGCCCCTGGAACCCCATTCTAAAAACCCCAAAATCTACTTTTTCACCTTGTGATAAATTCACTATCATTCTATTTAATTTGTCGTGGCTTGCTGATCTTCATATAAGGTTGGTAATTTGCTCCGTGGGTCATAATCAAAACCACAGGGGCATTTTGGGCTCTGTGCCAGGGTCTCTGAGCCCCCCTGGCAGGGGTCTTGGCTGCTTCAGGACAGCCAGAGGGATGTCCTAGGTCCTGACAAAGAAGCAGGCCAGGTAATCAATGCAAAACAGGCACCCTCACCTCCCCAGCTCCGAGGTCAGGCACTCACAGCACCTGCAAAGCTCTCAGCAAGCAAATGCTGCGATGCTTGAAAACAACTGCAGCACCCGCTGCCTCTGGAGGCTGCTGAGGTCAGACCTGAGGCAGCCCAGGAGAAAAGCAGAGTATTTATACATGAGAGCAGCAGCAGAGCTTCCCAAAGCCAGTGGCTCCAGAGGCAGTGAATCACAGCTCTCTGTGACACTCCTGGTCCCCAAAGCACCATTACACACGCAGGGGAACAAATGTTTGTGCAGCCACGGTGCTGAAGGGTTGCATGGGCTCTGATCTGGAGTGCACCAAAGAAGTTCCCTTTAATATATTTGTTGTTTCAACACACTTTATCCCCTTAATGAGGCGCCACTGAAGTTCTGCTTAAACCCATTTTGATTAAGGAAAAGATTATCCATAGAATTGCCAGCAGTACGTGTTGGTGTACATCACACACAGACCAACTGTGCTTCAGGGAGACATTAAATCCCCGTTCAATTAATAGAGACACCTCTTCAAATGGGCATTAAATAATTCCCCACAATGTAGCACAACAACTGGCTACTCCAGTAAATTGGAATAGAAATAACTTCCCATCTCTCCACCAACAAAATCCCCATCAAAGCTTGCCCTTAAAACAAGAGGTCAGTACAGAGAGATGGGGGGACAGGAATGTTACTACCTCAGTGCTATTGTGTGCTTATATTAAAAGCTCTTCATCAAAAAATTAAATGAAATTGATGCCTTTCATGTTTATCAATAACAGAGCTAATGGTTTTTATGTAAATGCCATTACTTCCAGCCAGATCTGCGAGAGACTGGAGCCACACAGCCCCATCTCCCCTGCAAGAGACTCCCTTCAGGCAGCCAATCTAAATGCAAATTACACTCAAATGCAAAACCAAGAGTTTTCTGGATGATACTGAACACATAAACCCAGGGACAAAGCAGAGATATTTAAGAGCAGCCCTCCTCTTCTGGAAAGACCTCCTGATCTCACGTTGCTTTTCTATCATAAACATCCATAAAAATTAAAGTATCATTTGGTTCTCATTTATAGTCATATTATTTACCAGCTTCTTCCCTTTCTATTGCCTTCAGTGTTAAAAAAAATAGGAGTGGAATGTTGTCCTGTAGAGAGAATCACCTCTCAGAGATGTTTCCCCCACAACAGGAGCATTCCATCACCAAGGATATTAAATCAGAGCCATAATAAAGCCCCAGCTGGATTTGCCAAGAACAAACTGCACTTCCACATTTTCAGGAGGAAATTTCTTCTCAGAATTGAGCTGTTTTGCAAATCAAGGAAGAAGGTGTTACTACAGGGTGGTTATTAAGAGGCAGAGACACAAAACTGTTGTCAGCACAAGGAGCACCATGTTCCTGTGGCATCAAAGCTTTCTGAACAACTCTTAAACCTGACCCCTACCCGGAGCACAGATCCAGCCAGGATTTTGTCAGCACTGATTAAAGCAAGGTTCTAATGGCAAACCTGGAAAGAACTAACCTTAGCGACCGTGCTGCTTAGCAAGGAGAGTGCACAGGGATTAAAACAAAGGGCAACAAGCTGACAACCCAGCCATGGCAGAGACTGCACGAGAGTCTCAGCAGGGACTGGCTCTGACCACCACAGGCAGCTCCACACCAAACCCCCGTCCCCAGGAGGAGCACAGGTCCTTGGAGGGATGCTGCTAATTAACAACAGGGGTGAGCACACGCTCGTTAGGCGGCTGAGGAGCTGAGAGCACTTTGTGTGTGTGCAGGAACACTCACAGAGCAGAACCTTGCTAATTAGCATTAATAATTGTGAGACCGCTGCTGCAAACAGCTGCATTTTGGGAATCAGCCAGCAAGAAACCCTGCAAAGTGGGGGAGCAGAGGGACAACACAGCCCAGTGGGCGCCTGGTTCGCTTCTTTGGGTGTCTGTAATTAAATAATTTATCACTGTGCTCCTGTGACTGCAAGTCAATGTGCAGCCTGTCAGTATGCAAAGCCTTGCTAAATCTGAAAGTCTGACTGCCTGTAGAAAGAAATTTTTTAAATTAAAAATCACAGCTCTGACTCTCTGACTACTTTCTCTCAGAAACTTTTCTCATGGGCCAGCATTTCAGAAAATTCATCAACATCTTCTTCATGTTCTGTCTTACAGATCTATTGTTCTATACACAAAACCTCAGGACATCCCTCTGGCTGTCCTGGATTACCCAGACCCCTGCCAGAGGGCTCAGAGACCCTGGCACAGAGGCCAAGGCACCTGTGGTTTTGATTATGACCCATGGAAAAAATTACCAACCTTATATGAGGATCCTCAAGCCACAACAGTTTAAGTAGAATGATAGTGAATTTATCACAAGGTGAAAATTTGATTTTTGGGGTTTTTAGAATGGGGGTTCAGGGGGCAAGATGGAGGGATCTGGTCATGTCCAGCCTTTCTCCTTCTTCTTCTTGGCCTCCATCTTCTGCTGTGATGGTGGCACTTTTGGATTGGTTTAGAGTAGGAGCTCATTGTCTAACATAGGTGATAGGTATTGGGAATACCTAAATATTGTACATGTGTTTTTTAGTATAAAAAGATAACTGATACCACCCTGGGGGCATCAGTGTGCCATAACTGACCTACTGAGCGGACCTCAGCAGACCAGGAGAAAGAATTTTATAGATAAGGAACAACAAACAACCTTGAGACCGAGAACTGAAGTTCTCTGACTCCTTGTTCCACCACCAGGCTGGGAAAAGAGACTTTCTAACTCATCTTGGGGTCACTCTGACCAGCAAGAGATCACAGGAACCTCTGGCTTTCAGTCCTGGATCACAGCCTGGAGTTGCTAAGGCTCCCTTCTCCTCCTTCTCTTCCTCCATAAACCTGGTAAAGCAAGTTTGGGGTCCTCTCTAGCAAAAGGAGCCCGGGACCCCAACTTGGGCCTTGTCACCACACTGACCATGCAGGACCAACCCATGAGAAAAGGATGGGGCTGTTCCAAACCCAGCAAATCTCCTTTTTTCCCCACTCTGGACCAGCCGTGCGAGGCTGGGCGCTGTCAGTGCCAGAACCACTGAGGATTTCACATCCAGCCACAGCCATGTGTGAGCAGAGTCTGATTTCACAGCGTGCTCTGACCTCAGCCGTCAAACCACAGCCACAGCCGAGCTGTGCCTGCAGCAAAGCCATTGCCTCCCAAAGCCCCCAAACTCAGAGACAGCCACACACCCCCCACACACCCCATTTCCTCCCAAAGACCCCAAAATCAGAGACAGCCACACACCCCCACACACCCCATTGCCTCCCAAAGACCCCAAAATCAGAGATGGCCACACACTCCCCACACACCCCATTGCCTCCCAAAGCCCCAAACTCAGAGACAGCCACACACCCCCCATACACCCCATTGCCTCCCAAAGCCCCAAACTCAGAGACAGCCACACACCCCCCACACACCCCATTTCCTCCCAAAGCCCCCAAAATCAGAGACAGCCACACACCCCCCACACACCCCATTTCCTCCCAAAGCCCCCAAACTCAGAGACAGCCACACACCCCCCACACACCCCATTGCCTCCCAAAGCCCCCAAAATCAGAGACAGCCACACACCCCCCACACACCCCATTTCCTCCCAAAGACCCCAAAATCAGAGACAGCCACACACCCCCACACACCCCATTTCCTCCCAAAGACCCCAAAATCAGAGATGGCCACACACTCCCCACACACCCCATTGCCTCCCAAAGCCCCAAACTCAGAGACAGCCACACACCCCCCATACACCCCATTGCCTCCCAAAGCCCCCAAAATCAGAGACAGCCACACACCCCCAGCCTCCACCCAAAAGCTGCTGCTCATGGCCTTGACCACTGCCTTAACCAGCAAATGAAGATTTTTTTTTGGTGGCAAAAGACTTCCAGCCATCGCTTGAATTTTGCGATTTTGCAGTTTTGCAAAGGCAAGGAGCAAAACTGGAAATATTTCCCTTCCTGAGAGCTCCTGTTCTTTGCTGTACAATTCACAACGACACTAAACTTACTCAGCATTATAATTTTTATTTCTCTGCTGTTCCTGCAGCAAAGCCATTTCCTCCCAAATTCCCAAAATCAGACAACCAAATGCTGCTGCTCATGGCCTTGACCACTGCCTTAGCCAGCAAATGAAGATTTTTTTTGGTGGCAAAAAACATCCAACCATCACTTGAATTTTGTGATTTTGCAAAGGCAAGGAGCAAAACTGGAAATATTTCCCTTCCTGAGACCTCCTCCTTTGCTGCACAACTACACTAAACTTACTCAGCATTATCATTTTTATTTCACTGCTGCTCCTGCAGCAAAGCCATTTCTTCCCAAAGCCCCCAAAATCAGAGACAGCCACACACTACTCAAATGCTGCTGCTCATGGCCTTGACCACTGCCTTAGCCAGCAAATGAAGATTTTTTGGTGGCAAAAACTTCCAATCATCACCTGAATTTTGTGATTTTGCAAAGGCAAGGAGCAAAACTGGAAATATTTCCCTTCCTGAGAGCTCCTCCGTTGCTGTACAATTAACAACTACACTAAACTTATTCAGCATTATCATTTTTATTTCTCCTTCCTGTCATCACACAGCCTCACTTGCCGAAGCCCAGGGTTTTCCCTTTGCAAAGGTTCAGGTTTAAGCACAGCAAAACGTCTCTTAAACAGCCTTTTCTTATTTCCTTTTGTCAGAGGCTTCATGCTATGATGAATGTGTAGAAATGCAAAGCAGAAGTCCATAGAAAAAGAAGCCAGTGTGTGAGGTGGTTTTGTCTTATAAAAAAAGAGAGCCAGGATTGACTTACGCCTCATTAAAGAGCTCCAGTCTGCATTTCTATTAGATGCATTTAGACACCAATGGTTTTAAAAAAATAATAAATTAAAAGCAGTTATATTCTTAACATATGACCCTGGATCAGTCATGTGAATAGAAACGAAAGTGGGCACGGCAGATTCTCCAAACACAGGCATGGAAATCATTTTCGTGGTGCACATGACCTATAACATTTCCAGCAACACCAAACTACACAATGGTGTGACAGAATTCAGCTACTGCAGGGCTGAGTCTTGTCCCCACCATCCCTGTGCCCATCACAGCTGCCCCAGGAGATGGGAAAAAGGAGCAGAGTAATTCCTGATAATGGACACTGAGGTGGGGAAACTGAGGCATGGAACAGGCATTTTCTGCTGTAATTCATTTCCAATCACAAATAAAACCCAGACAATGTCCCATCTTCACTACCAAGCATCTTTGGCAACCCTGCTGTAGCCAGTGTCATCCCCTCCTCACACCTTGACACACAGCTCCAAGAGAAAACTTCTTTCCAAATGACGAGCCAGTGCAGCTAATTCTGGCCTGCACAAAGCACTAATTACTAATGTAAATTATATCTCCCCAGCTTGATGGCAATGATAAACGATGGCCAATCGTGTGGGCACAGCAGATCTCCAAACATTGGCATGGAAATAATTGTAATGGTGCACATGACCTATAACATTTCCAGCAGCACCAAACTACACAATGGTGTGACAGAATTCAGCTACTGCATGGCTGAGTCTTGTCCCCACCATCCCTGTGCCCATCACAGCTGCTCCAGGAGACAGAAGAAGGGAGCAGAGTAATCCCTGCTAATGAACACACTCAGGCAAATCATGCAGCATTCAGTTTTTGGTGGGGAAACTGAGGCATGGAAGAGGCATTTTCTGCTATAATTCATTCCCAATCACAAATAAAAGCCAGACACACAAATAATATCCCAGCCATCAGCTTCCTTCACTACCAAGTGTCTTTGGCAACTGCTGTAGCCAAAGTGTCATCCCCACCTCACACCCTAACACACAGCACCAAAAGAAAACTTCTTTCCAGATGAAGAGCCAGTGCAGCTAATTCTGGCCTGCACAAAGCACTAATTACCAATGTAAATTATATCTCCCCAGCTTGATGGCAATGATAAACGATGGCCAATCGTGTGGGCAGAGGCTGGCACTGAACACAACAACGAGGCACACCCAGAGCAAGCATGGCTTGCAAACCACTAAACACACATTTGTGTGCTCTACGTGGGCAGCTACTGCTGTCCGGAATATTTTAACAGCAGAAAGTGCACCGGGGAAAGAAAAAACACCACCACAACATAAAAAAACCTGAGTACATTCCTCCTCTTAGTCGGAGCCAAAACTTAAGAAACAAGTAACATAATTACTTCCACACCAGAAGGAAAATAAACCCAAGAACACACAGAGGGAAAGAAACAAAACCTCCAAAGCAGATCTGCAAAATAGTTCAGGGCTTCTGTGCTGGGTAATAATTTCCCAGCACAAATCAGGAGAGTAAAAACTCCAGAGAAGCCAATTTTGGGGTGATGAACCCACAGCACCCCCTCCTCTGCCCCCTTCCCCACAGAGCCTGCAGAGTGGGTGCCCAAAATCCTGCTCATCCTTCAGCATGTAACCACATCTCATTTTACCTGAAATGACCTTTTCTGGTGTGGCCAAAGAAAGAAAAACATTTTCCTGCCTTTTTTGCATCAAGCACAGGAGAGAGCATCAACCCCCACCAGTGCCTGCAGGTCTCACCTGTGCCGAGGTGCTGAGCCACAAGAAATCCAACATCCCAAGAGGATTCATCCAGCGTGCCCAGCTGGGATAGCACCGAACCCAAAATCCTGGAGGGTTTTTGGAAGCAAGCAGGAGCAGGAGCAGAGCCTCTGTGCTCCATCCAGACAGTGGAAGCACGGCTGGGACACACTCACTCTTCACCACTCACTCTTCATGGATAAGTAAAAGCACTTTAAGGAGAGCTTTTTTTTTTTTTTTCCTCCCTTCACTTTGTTTTAAATGGCTGAAGAATTTCCTCTGTGAATGCTCCCAATTGTGGCTCACGCTGAGTTATTTTTAAAAGCACAGAACCAGATTTTCAAGGCTCTGAATGAGGAAATGCAAAGCTTTTATTAAGCAATAATAGCCCAGACAATGGTCACAATTTCCCAAGGGTCTGAACACGGCAGCTGACAATGAGCTTTATTCCTGCACAAAAAGCCCTTCACAGGCTCGGAGGGTTTGCTTTGTACGATCCAGGCTCAAGTTAGGGAGTTAAAACAGAAAGCTCTGTGGTTTTCAGTGTGATTCCCTCCAGCAATGCACATCTGAGCACAGATACAAAAATCACTGGGAAACGGAGCCATGGCCTGTCTCATTCCCTCCTTTGCTACCTGGACATCATCCCATCCAGCTGGACCTTTCCTTGTGTGAAAAATGAGTATTTTATTATTGGCTTTTCACAAATATTCAAATGAATATTATCTGTGTTGTGTTAGAAAGTAATGCTGGATTCATTCTCTTAAGTAGTGTGGTAAATATAGTTTTAGCTTATAACAAAATGTTAAAATAGAAACTATCCTATGTAGGATATTTTTTTTAAAGAAAGGACTTGCAGCGAGATAGCCACAGGACACCTGAATCTTTCAGAGATAAAGAATTTATTACTCCATTATCAGCAGAAATTAACTTCTTCCCACCTCAAAGGCGCTGTCAGGATTCAGAGAAGAAGCTGAGGATGAGCAGACAGAATCCTGTGTTTGAATGGAATTGATGCATCATGGATGAGGTGTGTGAATATGCAACAGGCTGTTGTTGTTAAGGGTTAATCCTTTGTTAATGTGTGTCCTTTTTCAGGCTTGTGCTGCCCAGAAAAGGTACCCGGACATCCATAACTCTTTGTTTTTGTTGTCTCATATTGTCCTAATCCAAATTGTCCAAATTATTATTACTCTAATTATATTCCTATTTTTATAACCATTTTATTACTATGAAACTTTTAAAAATTTTAAAAACAAGTGATTGGCATTTTTCACACTTGGCAGATGGATCCCAGCTGACAAACTGGCCAATATTCCCAGGGTCAGGAGAGTGAAACAAAGCATTTCAGTTTTCCTCACTGATATCTGAACCACTCCAAAATGCCTCTCACTAAAATGTCACAGACACTCTTCAAACCTCATACCTGCTACCGCGAGGTAAAATCAGATCCAGTTGTCACATCAGCTCTTCTTTCTTGCAAGCAGGAGGAAGTTACAACTGTGAGGAGTTTGCACAAACCCCCCCAGCAGCCAGGGTTTGGCCATTTTCACTCAGCAGTGCTGGCCACCAGCAATTCCCAGCACACCTGGACCAGCTGGGCTGGCTCTCTCTGCGGCCAGCAGGAGCAGCAGGCACTGCTGGAGCACAGAAAATCACATTGCTTCAAGATGTCTGCTCAGGAAAAGGTGAACTGTGCTACAGAAAGGGGTGTTAGGAAAAGATGAACTGTGCTACAGAAAGGGGTGCTGGGAAAAGATGAACTGTGCTACAGAAAGGGGTGTTCTTCTCTGATGGTTATAAAGCAGACCTCAAGAAAGAAAGGGGGAAAAAATAACTTGATGACCACACAGATCTGTAGAAAAAAAGTCTCCACCTAAATGTCTCCTTTCTGCTGTCCTAACCTTCAGCAGAAAAGCAGCTGACACCATAAATTCAGGAGCTCTTGCAACCAAAACAAGTGGATTTCTATCCTCCCAACATCTCTGCTCTTCCCTGTCCCACTGAAAGCACAGTGTGGCTGCACAGCAAACCGAGATTGCAACTGAACCCCACAAACAAGAATTGAGCTTAGATTCAATCTGAGCACTGCCCAAACTGCTCTGCCACACAGCCAGGACAGACCACAGCCTCCAGGGCTTGTGAAAACACTTCCTAATCTTCTGCAGATCTGTCAGTCAGCCCATAACCACGAGAGCCGGTGTGCCCAAAAGGAGAAAATACCTCAAACCCCTTCAGAAACACCTGCAATGCTCCTGCTGCTGGTGCAGCTCCACCACAGCTGCACTCCTCTGTGCCTGCTGCTCAGACTTCCTGCTCACAATGCCAGGGCACTAGAAAATGCTTTCAGGTTCGTCCACAACTTCCTGGAGGAAAGGAAAAGGTGTTTTGAAGATTAATTAATGAGAAATATGCTTTGTCCCCCTTGCTGTTTCCAACCTGGCTATAATCGGCCACAAGACAACAGCCTCCACCAAACCATGCTCTGTCTTTTTTACTGTGAACTTCAAGGCCAGTGAAATCCCTGAACTTGGCTTAAAATGCTACTGAAACATAATTAATTGTCTCCTTGTGTGTAACACAGCTGTCCATGCCTGTGTCCAGACCAGTGTGCAGAATTCAGGATTTGTTCAGAAAATGGATGCACTCAAAGACTGAGGATGCCAAAAGCACCCAGATTTGGCCATTCAGAGAATTCACAGAAGCACTTTTTGTGCAGCAACATCTGTAAATCAAAGCATATTATTATATACCCTCATAATCAAGAGATTTCAGACTTCCTGCTCAGAATGCCAGGGACACTAGAAAATGCTTTCAGGTTTGTCCACAACTTCCTGGAGGAAAGGAAAAGGTGTTTTGAGGATTAATTAATGAGAAATATGCTTTGTCCCCCTTGCTTTTTTCAACCTGGCAGTAATTGGCCATAGGGCAACAGCCTCCACCATCCTCTGTTTTTTTTGCTGTGAACTTCAAGGCCAGTGAAATCCCTGAACTTGGCTTAAAATGCTACTGAAACATAATTAATTGTCAGCTTGTGTGTAACACAGCTGTCCCTGCCTGTGTCCAGACCAGTGTGCAGAATTCAGGATTTGTTCAGAAAATGGATGGGCTCAAAGACGGGGGATGCCAAAAGCACCCAGATATTGTCATTCAGAGAATTCACAGAAGCACTTTTTGTGCAGCAACATCTGTAAATCAAAGCATATTATTTTCCACCCTCATAATCAAGAGATTTGCTGGATTATCTGGAGCTGTGTCTGATCATGACAGACGAAGCTGTTGAAGCTCACTGCAGCTGCTGAAAGGCACACTCGGGCAAAGGGCCCGAGCAGTGAACTCAGCCCCTTCAGTGCTCACTCCCAATTAGGAAAACTCTCGATGTGATGAGGAAAGAGCCCCTCAGAGGCAGAGGAGTGGCCACAGGTGTCAAATGTGCAGGCCAGCAGAGGGAGGAGCAGGCTGCCGTCAATGAGAAACCAGAGGGGAGACAGCAGAACTTTAAAAGGCAGCTTTGCCAGCCAGCACAGCCTCAATTAACAAGCTGTATTTGCAAGGCCAGACTCCAAAATGCTCCTCAGTAGCCAATCATCTAAGCCATGCTAAAGACACACCATTATAGCACAGAACTGGGGATCAGCTGGCTGAACTAATCCCAGGCAGATGCTAAAACTGCCAGCAAATAGGTCAGTAATGCATCCCACAGCATGCAGGGCTCTGGCTGGGAACACTCACACACCACTCCTGCACCTGTGGGAAGGGTTTGGGAGGTTCCTCCCAGCCCCAAATCCATTTATTAAATATTTCGTTCTGTGGTTCAGGGGAAGGGAAGTCACAGCCCACCTCATTGCCAGGAAGCCTTTTCATTGTTACCTTTCCAGGTGATGTTGGGCAAAAGTAATTCACTCAGGTAGGAGCAAAAATGCCTTTGGGCATTACTGACAATTCCAGACTACTACAACCAGAATAGAAATCAGATGTGGAGACTGTATTATAAAACTCTGCAAATTACTTAAATCAAGCCAAAAGGGACAAGGTTAAACTAAGATTCCTTTCTTGCTCTGCCCTCCACATCTGTGGAGTGCACATGACAAAATTAAATACAGCTGTGCACTTTCAGATGCAGCACAAGTCATTTATTAACCTACACAAGGTCCAAACACAAAAGCATGGGCTGAGTTATCCCAGGTACTTTTTAAAACACTGCTCTCAAAAGAGAGTTGTGACAGATTCCATCTTTGGCAAGATTCAGGACTGTGTCTTCCTGAGCCTCTGCTGCCATCAGTGACCTTTACAGTAACACAATAAATATTTTAGCATATAATGAATTTGCTGCATTACATTTGCTCTTTGGGCTGTTGAAGATCAGCCAGGAACCAATCGATTGGAGGCACAAAGCTCCCATAAAACTGAGAGTTACAATGGAGGTCTTACTACCTGCAGCAAAGAGAAAAAAGGTGTTGAAAAAAACCCCAAACCAACTCATGAGCTCTCCTTTTACATAAAATTCCATCCGATTCACTGTAGCAGCCCTGAGATCCCTGCAGTCACTCAAGCAGGACTGGCCCCAAAGCTGCATCTTTATTGTTTTGAATTCCAAGATTCATTTCTGCCAGCAGCAGAACTTTCAAAAACAACCTCAAAAACCCCCAAACTTCCCAGGAGTTTGAGGGACAGGCTCTGAAACACGAGGGAAGCTGGTTTAGCTCCAGCTCTGCCATCAGCTCTTTTGGATCACTCAGATCCCTTCAGACACCTCCTTGCAGCTCCACTTCTCTGCCTGCTTGGAGGTGTCAGGGCTTTGTCATTCTGCAGCAGCACCTCAGGAACACGTGGAGCTGTTCACCTGCACCAAGCCAGCAGATACCAGCCCTGTTGATCTGTGCCAAAACCTCAACCAGCCAGATTGCCTCTTTTTTTTTTTTTTTTTTTTTTGGATCTCATTTTTAGTAGATTTAGAAAAATTATCCCAAGGGTATGGCAAGGGACCAGAATGTGGAAGATCATTTCATGACATCTGTAATAGCACACAGTTAACAACACCACCTCAATTTTTGTCTGATGACCTCACTCATTGGGAAGGGTTTTTATCACCCTCAGTATCTTTGCAAACACTCCCCCTCCCTGTCTCCACCAAGTCTTTCCTCACTGCCATAGAAGCCCAAGGCTTCTCTCTCCTCCCCTAGAGCTGCAGTCAAGGTGAGATCTTAATTTCTTCATTTCCTCTGCCATCTGCAATGTAACTGGCTCCACACCTGTGCCAAACAAGCTGGAATTACACCATTAATTTCAGCTTAGTCAGCTTGCCCCACAGACTAAGTCAATATTTGACAGATATTTAGCAAAGACTACAATTGATTTAAATTCAGCACATTGTGCCCAGCAGAAGAGATACAGCAGAGATGAGTCTGCTTGAGGGAAAAGCACCAGATAATCAGATTTCTTTTGGATGGAGACCTCCTGTTATTATTTAAAATAAAAAAGGGGGTTAGGGATAGAAAGACCAGTCCCAAAGCAAGGCTGCTTCCCGAGAAACACCCAGCATTCCCGGGAGTGAGAACATCTCAGCTTTCAGAGAGGCAGGGTTGCTAAGGCAAGCAAACAAAAGGCTCCTTGTGTGCAGCCCACAGCTCCTCAGCACATCCCAGCACTGCTGGGGCAGCCCATCCAAGGAGCTCCAGCTAAACCCAGGCTCCACGGCCAAGCCGTGCCCCTCTGAGCAGCCCTTCAGAGCAATTTGGGGTTTCTCGTGTCTTCCCAGCTGCTGCACAGCTGGCAGGGAGCAGGGAAATTCTGAGGAAAAGGATTTATGTGAAAACAATGCCAAAGAGGAAGGAGTCAAACCAGCAAGAAGAGTGTGGGGAATAAAATTATAATAAACAGAACAAATCGAGCACGACTCCACCATAAACTGCAAGTGGTTCTCTACTCTTAGTTTTCAACCACAGAAAAAAATAAACCATGGTTTATTTGAGGTGAGGGGTGGATCAGCTGCAGGAGAGCCCCTGAGCTTCCCAGCCCTCAGAATTTTGGTGAGATTCTGAAATCCAGCTGTTTGAAAGCAGCACAACCCAGCAGATCTCAGTGCTGTGAGTCAGATGCTCTCACAGATGGGAGCTCTCCCCCAGTTCAGCGTCAGCACAAGGAGCCCTCAGAGCAGGAAAAGCTGCTGAAGCCACCCCACATGCCAGGCTGGGTAATGAACCCCCAAACAGGCTCACCCCACACTGGGACGGCTTTTAAAATGAAGCTGCTCCAAGTTTGAAGTTGGCATTTTTTGCTTTTTGATAGAAAAAGCCAGAGAAGATGGAAGCAATTCCTTTAAGTGTCACTGCAATTTCTGGTGTCACATCTTCCCTCCACCAGCACGGGCAGACATTGCAAATCCTGGATGTCTCCAACCCTGCTGGTTCATCCTGCTGGCTGCCAAAGCCCTGTGCTTACACCACGAGCTCTGGGAAATGGTGCCAAAATTGAGGATTAAAGGAATAGGTCAGTGAAGAATTCCAATAAACAGAGCATCCCAGGGAGGAGGAGGAGGGGGAGTGTGATCCAAACCTTCCTCTTCCTCACCAAAGTCCCCTCCTGTCAGCAGACACCAAGCACTGCACAGACCAGAGCTGCCACCAGCAGAGAAAGCTGCTCTTGTAATTTTCACACTTTAAAAAAAAAAAAAAAAAATTAAATGTTCCTTGTTTTGTACAAAACTGGCTGGGAGAGGAGAGTCCCAACACCAAGTAAACACTGCTCGGGCAGCCCAAAGCAGCTGCAGAACGAGGAGTCTCCCACCCAGCAGTGCCCCAGGGACCTTGCAGGGAGCGAATCCTGCTCGGCCAAAGGAACGTGGCTGCAAAGAGACACCAATAAATAACCCCGTGCTGCAGCTCATCAAAGGGACGGCTCAGGGTTTCCATTCAGTCACAAAGTAAAGCTTAAAACCAAAAAGATGCATATCAAGGTTTATAGGTTTTCTCTTGCCCCTGGACAAAGTCTTTGGCTGCAGAAGCTGAAGGAAACCACCCAGTGTGGACACACAAATGAACCCTGCATCTGAAAGCAGAGAGAACAAAGCTCTGGTGAATGTGTGTGGGAAATTGGGCAGCCTGACAGATTTCACCCTGCTTTATCCCCTGGCAAATCAGCTACTGTTTAAACTGGGAGCTTGGGCATTACATCATCTGTTTGCAGAGAAGGGTTTTTTTTAATTTTTAATTTCTTTTTTAAAGCTCAACCATTATTGTATTCACAGCTTGAGGAACATTGCTCATTCCAAACAAACTCAACTAAATGAAGGGGTGGATGAAGCTCTTTGCAGGAGCAGGGAAGCACACACCTAAACTGCTCTGCAAGTTCAAACAGTGAAAGATCTTATCTGGAATTTAGCAGGAAATATGGAGCCCCTCAGGTTTGTCTGTTCAGATCCAAGGATGAAAAACTCAATTTTTCAAGTCAGGAAGTGCAAAACCAGCCTGATGAGGAGGCTGGAATCACTGAGCTGCTGCTCATTGTGGCTGGGTCCCATTTGATTCTTTCTGTCATTTCTGTCCCCTGTGGAAACAACTCCAGGGTTCAGTCCTTGGGGACACCACGCTGCCTTGAGGGATCAGCCTGAGGGGAAGGGAAACTCCAAAGTGAGCTAGTGGACATAATTCTGGCATCTGCTGTCTTGTTCCAGCTTGGACACTCATTCTGAGATTTAATTTTCCCTTGAGAGATGCTGATGTCCATCAGTGCAATTTTCTCATCCAGAGCTGGCAGAAGCTGAGTTTTGCAGCATCTGCTCCTTGGCAAGGCTCTCCCAGAGTCTCCTTTGGTGTTTTTGGAGGACCAGGCTCTCACAGCCCCAACAAGTGCAGCTCCAGCAAACACAGAGAGCAAGGAGCTCTCATGTGCAAACCTGAATGCTCAGAGATTTCACACAATGGGTTTTTCTGACCTTCGCTCTCTGAGGGTTGTCAGATTTTGAAGTGGAAAAAAGGCAGAATTTTCAAAAGGGAAAGAGGAAGAACCATTGGTGTCATCCATGAAAAGAGCAGGTTTCACACAGAGTTGGTGTGGAGCAGGGCCCTCAGGTATTGGACATTTTCCTACAAACCAAACCCACAGTGGGCTCTCACCACAACCCCGTGGCATTGAGGAACCAGATTTCACAACAGCTCTGCTAAAACTTTGTAAAAAAAAATTATAATCTTTTTTTTTCTTTCCCTAACCCTGGCAAGGTTCCATTATCTAATCACATTACAACCTCTAAAGCTGAAAAAGAAAAAAAAAAAGCAAGCAAAAAACCCAACATAACACAAACCCAAAGCAAACCCACAAATGAAACCAACCAAAAACCCACAGACCTTTCATCATCACGTCTCTAGACATTCAAAAATGCAGCAAGAATTTTCTCCTTCAATTAAGAAATAAATAAATATTTATTTTTTAAGAATACCCAGGATAAGCAATTCTGGCTTAAAAAAAATCCAGGCAAACAACCACAGCAAAAAGTTTCAAAAATTTCATCTATGGAACTCCTGTCAAACAGAGCTTAACCTTTAAAAAAGCAAAAAACCAGTAATGCACACAGAAAAACAGGCTTTGCTGTCAGAATGTAATTAAAAAACTCAAAACAACTCAATTTTGCTCTGTATCAAGATTGCCAAGAGCTGATCTGGGAGAAAGTCAAGCAAACAAATTTTCTCTCTGAGATTCCAAAAGGTCATTTCAAACAATTACTAAAACCCAGTACTGCAAACAACAAATGCCAGTTCTTTTTGGGTTTTTTTCAATTTACAAGATATCTTTACTGCTCCAGTTATTACCTGGGAAGAATAATAATCCCAGGGATTGTGCAGATGATTAAATAATTGTAAGAATTACTAAGGAACCATTAAAATTGCATTTCACAGAGAATTGAGAACTGTTTGTTTCTTCTTCCTCTGCTTTTGCATAACAGTTCCCAAAAAAGTCTCATCTGCAGCTCAGCTTGGGCCAGGATGGAGACATTCCATTGGACAGGAAGTGAGGGACTTTATTAATTTCACTTCTCAAAACAGAAAAGCAGAATTCATAACAAAGAAACATCAGAATAAAAAAGTCAGGCAATAAAAAGAAACCCCAAATTTGTACCCAATACACATTTTTCCAGTTGTCTTGTTACCAAGAACCTTCAAAAAGTGGCATTTTCTTCTCTCAGTGCCACTCCAGCCCCATTGACAGGAAGTGCCTGTGTCAGCACAAAGCTCTGCTGAAAAATGAGCATCTGATTCTGGTGACCTTCACAGTCATATCCAAGAGCCAACTATTCCTGTCCATTCAGCGTGTTCACCTAGAACAAGTTCATTAAATCACCCTCCTCGGTCCTGAGCACACCCTGGGGCTGCAGGGAACAGAAAAGGTGCAGGAAAGGTAAAGGGAGCACACCTGGGGCTGCAGGGAACAGAGAAGGTGCAGAAGGACAAAGGGAGCACACCTGGGGCTGCAGGGAACAGAAAAGGTGCAGAAAGACAAAGGGAGCACACCTGGGGCTGCAGGGAACAGAAAAGGTGCAGAAAGACAAAGGGAGCACACCTGGGGCTGCAGGGAACAGAAAAGGTGCAGGAAAGGTAAAGGGAGCACACCTGGGGCTGCAGGGAACAGAAAAGGTGCAGAAGGACAAAGGGAGCACACCTGGGGCTGCAGGGAACAGAGAAGGTGCAGAAGGACAGAGGGAGCACACCTGGGGCAGCAGGGAGGACAGAAGGGTGCTGGGACAGCTCCCTGACACAGCTCAGTGGCTGTGGCACTGTCCCACTGCCCATTTCCCATCTGCCATTACTCCTGTGACTGCCAGGAAAGGGGCTGGAAAGCTGCTGGGGGGAAAAGGACCTGGGGGAGGTGGCCCACAGGCAGGTGCCCATGAGCCCAGGTGTGCCCAAGGCAGGCAGAGAGGCTGGTGGCATCAGAGCTGGCCCAGCTCTGGGGTGGCAGCAGGGCCAGGGCACTGCTGGGGCACCTCCAGCCCTGGGGACAGCTCTGGGACAGGGACATTGAGGGGCTGGAGGGTGTCCAGGGATGGGAACAGAGCTGGGGAAGGGGCTGGAGCACCAGGAGGGGCTGAGGGAGCTAGGGAAGGGGCTCAGCCTGGAGAAAAGGAGGCTCAGGAGGGAATTTTTCCCTCTCTGACATTCCCTGATGGAACAGGGAAGGCAGGTGGGATCAGGCTCTGCTCCCAGGAACAGGGGCAGGATGAGATGAATGGCCAGGGCAGGCTCAGGTTGGATAACAAGGAATTTTTTCACTTAAAGGGTTGTCCAGCCCTGGCACAGCTGCCCAGGCAGGGGTGGAGTCTCCGTCCCTGCAGGGATTTAAAAGCCCCATGGATGTGGCACTTGGGGACATGGGGCAGTGGTGAGGGATGGTTGGACTCCATGATCTCCAAGTGCTTTTCCAATCTAAACTATTCTCTGATCCCCCTCCAAGGACTCTCCAGCATGAAACCAGCCCTTGCCTTGTGCTCCCGGCCACCAAGGGGACTCCCCATCTCCTACCAAAAATCCCTCAAGCAGTTTGCTGTTGGATTTTCAAACTGGGATTTTTCAGACAGGGACTGCAAAGCTGAGAGAGGGAGAGGGACCAAGGCCACTCCTTCAAGCAGCAGCCTGTGAAATCAGCTCACCCATGTCACAAATTTTAAATTTGAAGGTCAGTGTCAACAAGTACCAGGCAGTGCTTCCCTGCCTCACAGGCACTCTGCCATACACTCAGACACTATGGAAACCTTAACCTGTATATCCTGAGCAGGAGGAGGAGAAGGAGGTGACAGAAAAGCTTGGATATAATTCCCTCTCTCCTCAAAAGACTCCACATAAACACACAAACAGCCTGAACAGGGAGATCTCTTGATGCACATACAACAGTTTTTGGTAACCAGGCTAAGAATAGGTACAGGGACAGCAAAGTGCCCAAGTGAGACTCCCCTGCATAGGAACACCGAGCTCACAAGAAGCATTCCCAACACTGCTCCTGCTTTAATCGGTTTGGAGGAGAGGAAATTCACTTTGGTTCTTTCTCTAACACTTGCTCCATTGCCTTTGTCAGGCAGCTGCCCCTGTGTGTCCCAGGGAGAGCTCTGGGACCGGGGCTCGCGTGTCGGCGCACGCAGCACAGATCAGAGACGGGCACGGAAACAGGAGCCAGATCTGTCTGCACATTCCAGTCACTCCTTCCCAGGCAAAGGAATTACACAGAGACAGAGTCAGAGCAGAGCCTGGCTCATGCTGCTATCAGCTACCCATGGAGAGGCTCCTGGCACTGCCACCTGAGCAATGGCACCTGGAACATGAGCTCAGTGAAATGCTCAGCGCACACCAAAACATCTTCCCCAACATCTCGTTTATAATTCTGTAGCTTGGCCTTTCTAATCAAAATCATTGTTGTCCCAACAAAGTAAAAGTCATTTCCAGAGAAAGAGCAGGTCTGATCCCTGAGGGATGGAGGGACATCAGCTTGTGTACAAAATCCTTGAGGTACCTGCCAGCTCCAGCTCAATCCTCACTCCTAACTAACTACACCCTTGAGACACTGGCAAAAGGCTTCCTGCTATTCATCACTGCCACAAAGTGAAAACAGAGGCAGAAAACCCTGGAGGCAAATGCAAGAAACCAACTGCAGGATTTCTTTGAATATTTTTTTATTACATCTTGATTTTTGTTAAAAATTCTCAGATTCACATCAAGAATGACACCTTGAAGATGTTACTAATTTACAGCTTTCCCTGTGAAGAATGGCAGCCTCAAACCTGTGTAAAAGGTAAGGAGTGTGAGTTTGTGGACTATCAGAGTCCAGCAGCAAAAAAACCAAAATGCTTTTGGGTCCAGCAAATCTGACCTGCTCTGCTGGAAGGGAACAACCTCAGAATCAGCTCCAGCTCCTGCTTTTAACAACCACCCCACAAGATCAGTACAAGGACAGCTCTCCCCTTTCTCCAGGTCCTTGGTTTTGTTTCGGGATGCACCCTTGAGAACTCTGCAAGGCAAGGCTTAACAGCTAATTGTCAGCTGCCACAGGAATTAGTGGCACCTTTCCAGGGCATCCATCTCTGGCTGCTTTTCCAATAGCTGGCTCCTCCTCAATGCCCACATTCAAATGGTGGCACACAAGGTAGGCGGCAGATTCATTTAGAAGCACCAAGGTCTTCCCAGGAGAGATGCCTAAGGAAAGAAATATCCCAGCTAAACAATGCACGGGTTGGTTTTTTTTTTTCCTTCCTATTTGCTATGGAAGTGCTATCTTTATTAATTATCTGAGAACCATGCTAACCTATTCCCTGACATGTATTATTAGATGTACAATGCATTTCTCGGAGCCAGTGGGCTCCTGTATCAAATGATCAGCAAATTTCCTCTAATGAGGAAGATAAGATCGTACAGTTCTGACTTCTGCCCACCTTGTGGTCACACATCCCAGCTTTGATGTGTGATGGTTTAGGTTGGGAGGGACCTTAAAGCTCATCCCATTCCATGAGCAGGGACACCTTCCACCATCCCAGGTTGATCCAGCTTATGTCAAAGGTTTCCAACCCTGCAAACAGAAAGGGAATTCAGGACTGCTCTGCTTAGACTTTCCAGACCCCTCAGAAAGAAGCTCACAGCATTTCTTTATATATTTAGGCCCTGCTCTCAACTCTGAGGCTCCCCACTTGTTTGGCAGCTTCTCCTCATCACAAGCTCCAACGCTTCCCCGCCAACCTTTTCCAGGCATCATCTGCATGTCAAGCAGCACTCCCCAGCATATCCTCCACTCCCCAGCACACCAACACAATCCAGAACACATCACTTCCCACTGAGTGCCTCCACAGAGCAGAGCTGCAGCATAATGACTTCCTCGTGCCCGTAATAGAAGCACTGGGAGACGCACGAATCGCAGCCCGGGTGCTCCCGCGTTACGCACGGTGCGAGGGCGCTGCATCGGGGGGAAGGTAAAGAAGCTTTTCCCACGTTCAGTGACGTGCTCAGCTCCATCAAATGCAGGCCCCAAAGGTTGGAAATGGAGATGTGCTGATGGGACAGCAATGGAGGGTGGTGGAGGGTTTTAATTGTATTGTTTTTATAAGCAGAGAAGCCAATTTTCAAATTAAGCGTCCAAATTTGAATTCGTCATTTCTTTGTCTGGATTTACAAAGCACCCAACCTGTCAAGAAGTGTTCCCTGAGGAAGGCAATGCATGGGCAGAGCAATGCACTTCCTGCTCCCTGGCACTGTGGCCTTTAAACAAAGTGAACTCACTTCCAGATGAATCCATTGATGCCAAATATTCCAGCACAGATTTGAGGTGGCTTTGTTACACAGAACAGGAAAACAGCTCATCCAGAGGCAGATGTTGGAGCCCACACTTCAGGCAAGGCTGGTACCAAAACACAACAGGAAGGAAAACAAACCTCAGGCTGCCTGCACTGTCACTGTCCCTGAGATTAAAGTCACATGAGAAGGTACCTGGAAGTATTTTGAACCACAAGAGAAAGCATTTTATGAGACAAGACAGGTAAAGGACCAAGCAGCTGGGCACTGTGCAAAGCAGGGGAATAAAAACGTCAAAAAGTGTTCCCTGAGGAAGGCAATGCATGGGCAGAGCAATGCACTTCCTGCTCCCTGGCACTGTGGCCTTTAAACAAAGTGAACTCACTTCCAGGTGAATCCATGGATGCCAAATATCCCAGCACAGATTTGAGGTGACTTTGTTACACAGAACAGGAAAACAGCTCATCCAGAGACAGATGTTACAGACGTTGGCGCCCACACTTCAGGAAACGCTGGTACCAAAACACAACAGGAAGGAAAACAAACCTCAGGCTGCCTGCACTGTCACTGTCCCTGAGATTAAAGTCACATGAGAAGATGCCTGGAAGTATTTTGAACCACAAGAGAAAGCATTTTATGAGACAAGACAGGTAAAGGACCAAGCAGCTGGGCACTGTGCAAAGCAGGGGAATAAAAATGTTACTTTTGCACTGGGGAATGTTCTTAACATTTCCTGTTAGAAGAAACTTGAAAGTGTTTCTTAGAATCCATGGGTTAATCCCGTGTTCTGGTACCACTCACAGGCAGACATTTGCATTAGAAAAGTGGCACATTTTCTTAATGCACCAAAATTCACAGGGAAAGGGGAGGGCAGAGGAGAGCAGAGCAAACACAGACTCCAGGCAACAAGATTCCAGTCATTTAGGAAGCTGAGGGTAAGAGCAGAAAATCTGAGACTCATTTAGAATATTTGCTTTAAAATAGTCCTTGTGTCCGTTAGTGGCTCCAGATGAACTGCTGGTTTGGAGGTGTAGGGTTCTGTCCCACACACAAAAAAAAAAAACAAAAACCCATACAGGATTGATCTGATTGATTTATAAGTGTCAATGTTCTGTATTTCACTCAATTTTACCCTTGAGGAACAGATCATTTGTAGTGTGATTGGTTATGTCAACATAGCCCTGAGAAACCATTATCCATTTACCACAATTAGCAGGGACAGATCATCAAATCCCAGAATGGTTTGCATTGGGAAGGACCATAAAGCTCACCCCAATTCCACCCCCTGCCATGAGCAGGGACACTTTCCACCATCCCAGGTTGATCCAAGCCTGGCCTTGGACATTTCCAGGGATCCAGGGGCAGCCACAGCTTCTCTGGGAATTCTGTGCCAAGGCCTCACCACCCTCCCAGCAAAGAATTCTTTCCTAAAATCCAACCTAAACCTGCCCTCTTTCATCCCACATGGATTAGTCAGACCTCTAAACTGGTAACAGGCACCAATTAACAAACAGCAATGACTGCACAGAAACCAGATTTCAATTTGCACTTCAAACCTGGCCCTGCAAGTGCTGCAATAACATCAATTTACCTGGTGGGCCAGGCTTCCTTCACCAGGACGAGCTGCACATTGTTCTGCCTTTATCCTTCCTAAAGAAACACCAAAACCTCAAAGTGGCTTTGCACCTCCTCTCAGGCAGCATCCACCACCAGGATTTGCATGTGCTGAGCTGCAAGAGCCAAACTCAAGCACAACAAACCCCAGTGAACAGCACTTTTAAGTGCTTCCTGAGAAGAAAACTCTGCTTATTTTGCTTGTTGGGGGTTTTGCTCACTAAGAGTAAGACCAAATATTCCACCCTGAGTTAAAATCCCAGTTGGAGGTGCTTCAAAATGTTTACAGTCTGCTCCTTCTCACAAAAATAAAGGTATTTAGCACAGATTGCAGGAAAAATCTCTGGTGATGAGACAGGAGCCAATGACCATGAGGTCCCTTCCAGTTCACTGCTCCTGTGGGGTCTCCAAAGCAGAAGAATTGTCTCTGGAGCAGGAAGAAATTCACAAAGGGCCACCATGATCTTGGCATCGAACAGGTAACAGCTGTGGTGAGCTGCAGTTCCCAGCCTAGTGAAAACATTACTGTGGGCAGCAGGAGAAATGCCCTGGGAAAACAGGCAAGGCAACTGGGAGAGGTGACAGGAGTCAATGAGCAAGGAGAAAAAAATCAGGCAACAGAGCCTGGAAGGGAAAAACAACAAATACACACAAAATATACACAGCCAGGAGAGAGAGACTAAAAATTTAAGCTGAAGGTGTCGTGGCATTTCAAGAATTAATAGCCGTGGGAAGCAGGCTCAGGAAGGGCTCTGGCTCCCCATAAGCAAACAAAACTTGGGAATGCATCAACATCAACTCATCGGCTAAACAGTCCCAGAGATGCACAAATATTCAAGGGAAGATGATGATGATGATGATGATATCTTTCCCAGGCCATCTGAAGAGCACACAAACAAACCTCCAATTTTGCCATTGAGACCCAGCCTAAGTGAAGGCAATTCAACAATCATGTTTTACTTGTTCCCAGCATTTGCTGCTTTTGCTGTGACTTAACTGCCAACATCCATCCTCACGTGTAAACAAACACGAGAGCTAACAGTCCCCACTTGAAAAATCAGAGGATTCCAGAAAACTGCTCTGGACTTCCCTTCTGCAACACAACATCAAGAAGTTCAAGAAGTGCCTCTACCACAGCTGAGCTGCCGGAAAAATCTGCTCAATGAAGGCAGGCAATTATCCCAGCTCCAGAATCCCTGAACACCCAGCTGAACCCATGCAAAGTTCCATTTCTGGAAGGAGAAATGGAAAAGCAGAGGCATCCCAAAGGCCTGAGTGGGTACAGATAACACTGCATGATAACAACTGGGCCCTCAGATGGTAAGTGAAGTTAAGGGATTTGTCAGGGGGAGATGAATCTCTCTCCCCATCACCACATAATCAGACTGTGGTTCATTTCTGCTGCTATTTCTGCATAGAAACGAGTTTAAGATTACTCAGTACTCGATAAAAGCCGCCAACCCACGTTCCAAGATGTTACTATCTCGGATATCAGAGATTTCTCCATGAGAACAGAAATATCTCAGATAATCACCTGCATGTGACACTCCTCTCAGGAAACAAAGTTACTTAATCTTCTTCACACACATGTGAGGCTGGCAGCACAAGAAACCCAGGCACTTTAAAGTTATCATATCACGGTATCAACGCACGCGGTCTATCAGACTCACATAAAAGCAACAAGAGGTCAGAAAGTGGTCAGTGTTTGGATTTTAACACACACGCAGCAACAGAACAGCTTATCTAAAGTGCTTCTCAGCATCTCTGTGAATCCTTAATGCCATTTGAATCATTTCCAGCCCCTTCAGGCTCCAAATTGTTTGGGTTTGGACCAGCCTAACGGGGCGTTAGCCTGTCAACATTAAGGTATTATCACCACACAGGTAAAATTTTTGGTAAAGACCCCGATGTTTTTTGAGCAGGAAGGGACCTCGTGTGGGAAAAAATAATAACATGGACCTCAACGTTAGTAAATAGCTCACAGGAGCGCAATACCAGCCATGCTAAGTAGCCAAGAGTGAGGGCAGCCTCGTCCTTGCTGTCCTCAGCAGCTCACAAGGCAGAACCCCAGCAAGAACCACAGGGAGCACAACTCAGAGTGGAAGAAATGGGCCTGCACTGGCCAGGGTGGATGTGACGGTCCCTGAAACGCTGGGGATCCACTGGCGGGATAAGAAGGTCTCAGGATCCTTGCTGGATGCAGGAGGGAGGACAGGCAGGAAAGCTGGAGCCTGTCAGCAGCACCTGGGCACCACAGCTTTCCTGTCATGAGAGTCCTCAGGCTTGTGGGGACCCCTCCACAGTGTCCCTCACTCTGTGAGACCCCCACAGTGCCCTTCATGCTGTGAGGGACTCTCACAGCCCACCAGCCCTGAGGGGCTATCCCAGCCTTGTGGAGGTCCCCCCTTGCAGTGTGACATCCCCACAATGCTTCTCATGCTGTGAGGTGAGGGACTCTCCTCACAGCCTCACCAGCCCTGAAGGAACCCCCAGCCCTGATGGAGCTCCCGCACCGTGCCCCCAGCCCTGAGGGACCCCCTCACAAACCTCCATATCTGAGGGACTCCCTTCACAAACCCCCAGCCCTGAGGGACCCTCCTCACAAACCTCCATATCTGAGGGACTCCCTTCACAAACCCCCAGCCCTGAGGGACCCTCCTCACAAACCTCCATTCCTGAGTGACCTCCTCACAAACCTCCATTTCCGAGGGACCCCCCTCACAAACCTCCATTCCTGAGCGACCCCCTCACACACCCTCAGCCCTGAAGGACCCCCCTCACAGACCCCCCCCCCCCCCCAGCTCTCAGGAACCTCAACCCACCGTGCCCCCAGCCCTGGGCTACCCCCTCACAAACCTCCATCCCTGAGGAACCCTCTCACAAACGTCCCTCCCTGAGGGATCCCCTCACACACCCCCATTCCTGAGGGAGCCCCTCACAAACCCCCATTCCTGAGGGACCCCGCTCACACACCCCCAGCTCTCAGGAACCTCTCCCTGACGGATCCTCGCTTATAGCCCCCCCAGCCCTGAAGGATCCCCGCTCACAACCCCCTCCAGCCCTGAAGGATCCCCGCTCACAGCTCCCTCCACCGCTAAGGGATCCCCGCTCACTGCTCGCCCAGCCTTGAGGGACCCCTCTCGCAGTCCCCCCAGCCCTGAGGGACCCCCGCTCAGAGCTCCCCCGGCCCTCAGGGACCCCGCGCCCCCTTCCAGCCCCTCATGGACGCCCCAGCCGAGCCCCCCGCCCCACGCCGCCGCTCCAGGGGGCTTCCCCTGGACTGTACCATTTCCGCCTCACCCGGCCCCACGGGCTGCCGCGGGGGGGTTCCGGGGGGGTGTTACCGCTCTCCCACCTTCCTCCCCCTCTCCCCGCGCGTGGTACGGTCCGCTCCTACCTCTCGGCGCCCTCACTTCGCCCTCCCGGCAGAGCCGCGAGTGGCTGGGGGGGGAGCCATAGCCGCTGCCTCGTCTTCCCGCTCTGTCCGCCCTCCCCTGCTCCCCCCCCCACGGGCCGGACACAGTTGGTTTATTCCGAGAAGCCGGCCGGTCTTCTCCCCTTAAACCGCTGGGTCTCGCACGTCTTCGGCCATTTCCGACCGAACAGGCGGAAGTTGCCGAAGTGGCGGCGGAACTTAACGAAGAGAGGCGGCGATAGCCGAAGCGGGGGCGGAGATAGGCGAAGCGGGGGCGGAGATACCCGAAGGGTTGAGGGCGGGGAGCAGCGAGACTCTCGCCTCCGGAACCTGCCGGGAACAGCCGAAGCTTCCCCCGGCTCGGCTCTCGCCACTGCGCACGCGCATTGCGCCCGGGAGCGTTTTCCCCGCCTAAAAGGCGGGCGCGCGCCCCCCGTCCCTCACACCCTCCGCTCCCCTCATGGAGGAGCCGCCATGTTGGCAGTGTGCGATGCTGCCTCGAAGGGGCAGCCGCAGCCCGGCCCTGTGGGCAAGCAGCTCTGTGTGTCCCCTAAAACCCTGTCAGAGTGTCCTCCTGGAGCTCAGACAGTCCGTGCAGTGCTTTGTATCTCCCAAGAACTCTGAGGATGCCGCCATGGAGCTCCATCATGCCTCAGCCCTATACTGGACTGCTGAGAGACGTCCAGGTACCTCCTGGTAAAAGGGGTTAGGAAAACAACTGTATTGTGGGAAACTGATCAGCAGATACTAAAATATCACTATGGTTTGGAGTTTGTTACCAAATAACATCCAGATCCACGCTGGAGGGTTGGCGTGAATAGCATCAGTGGTTAAATGTTGTGAAGTCAGAGAAGCCATGTAGAAATAAGCAAGTACCAAACATAGCATGCAACAGATGGTAACTGAAGCAAAAGTGGGGAAAAAAAGCAATGAAGAAATAAAGGAGGAAGGGGAAAGGCAAGTAACAGTGCCAGCATCTTCTCACAACCAAACCACGTCACACAGGTCCAGTCCTCTGTTTATGCATTCTAATTTTATGTATTAGGAGTTCCATGAAAGGCATTTGTATCTATGGCAATCAAATCCCACACCAAAACACACAATATGACAACTTTGGGGGAATTAGAGAGCTTTTCACAGGAAGAAATAGGGGTTTATCTCCAGGAATAAAGAGGGTGGTGTGTTCCTGGCCAAAAAGCTCCAAGAATCTCAACTTTAATAAAACATGAGCACTTCAAAGCAGCGAAAAACCACTTTTCCATCACTCTGCACTTTTTAACAGTCATTTACACATGTGTAAAGAATGCAAGGAGAAACTAACTTTTATTCTGAGATGAAAAACCAGCGAGGGGTGAGGCGGGGGCACAGGTCTGCCCTTTGATAAACAATAAAAAATCCAATCTTGCCACAGGGAACACACTGTACCGAAGGGCAGGAATAGGTACTGCAGGTTCAAAGGAGAAACAATACTTTTTATATTTTATCAGGACAAAAATTTTAAAAAGACTATGACTGTGGCACAGTAGAAAGGCTAAATTAACATTCAAATCACTGAACACACCCACGTTGTCCTACCACACACATCTGTTCCCACCGTGCCACGGCTCGGGGGTTTTCTATTCCACCCTGATCTACTTGGAGCTCTGCAGGAAGAAACAGGGGGACAATCATTCCCTTATTCCCTTCAGGTCCTCACTGAGGAGGAAACACCAGTGGAGAATCACTTCAGGGATAACTCAGGAGAACAATTCTTCTACCAGCTCCCAAAAGAAAAGCTGTCAGGATCAGTAGTTGGTCTGGCAAGTCTCCCTTTCAGGAAGCACTATCAAGGCTATTACAGATTATACTGACAGAGACACCTTCAGATTTAATCCCCTTTCTCTGTGTGTTTCCCCTTCTTCCTCTTATAGGAATTAGTTTTAAAGAGGAGTTTTTAGCTTCCTTTCCACCAAGTGAAAAATCCACTGCTCCTCTGCCTTCTGCTTATCCCAAAAGGAAAATTACTGTATTCAAATACCCTCATTCCCCACCTTTTCTGCCATCTGGGCTTTTATTTCTCATATAGATGTAAAATTTCCACATCAGAAATGGATTAAGGGCAGGGTCTATAATCTATGATTAATAATTATTTAAACAAGAAAATAAGTTGCCGATAAAGTTGCTCGACACTTTCCTGGCAAGGAAAAGCCGTTCACTCCTATCAGCTTCCAAACCTGTTTTCCCAAAGGTACAGACTCAATTCACACTGCCAATCCCTGTTAGAGACTTGGAAACTCCATGGTGACCTTGAGTTGAAGCTGACAGGGTGGAGGACTGAAAACACTAATCCTACTGTAGGGAAACGTGCAAATGTAAAGCAAAGCCACCTAGAAAGCAGCCACAGTTTAGATCCTGGCCTTCTGTTCAACCTTTAGGAAGAATTTCTTCCCTGTGAGGGTGGTGAGGCCCTGGAATAGAATTCCCAGAGAAGCTGTGGTTGTCCCATCTCTAGAAATGCCCAAGACCAGGTTGGAGATGGGGCTTGGAGCACCCTGGGATGGTGGAAGCTGTCCCTGCCCATGGCAGGGGGTGGCACTGGAGGAGCTTTAAGGTCCCCTCCAACCCAAACCAGAGTGGGATTCTGCTGACAGAACTTCTTTAGACACCTCTGTATCATTTCAGGCTGTGAATCTCCCTTATATTTATTGCCTTTCAAGTTACTCTGCACTTGGCAGCTGCAGCTGAACACAGTGAATGCCATCACACCTTTGTGTCCTCTCCATGTAAATGGCTCCCACTTCCCCTCCTTTCCTTTCCCCCACCACATTCCCTCTTCCTCACCCCACTTCCTCCTGAGCATGGCTTGAATCCCGGTGTCTCCAATCTGCTCTAAATTCCATTGAGTCACTGCAGGCAGGTATTCAGGAGTTTCAGAGCCAGCTAATGCACATTTCCATGGCACACTTCCATGGCCTGAAATAAACCCCAGAAAAACACGGAACAACGGTGGCAGGGAGGACCCTGAGCTTCCATCTTTTCCCTGCTGCAATCTTTCTGGTACATCTTTTTTAATCTCTTTCTCCTCCTTTTCCACAGCAGACGGCACCGAGGTCGGACCATCTGCGGGTTTTACAAGTTCCATGGAATGTTTTCAGACCGCACTCTTAACCTCAGACACTCCTATCGGATTTCAGAGGATTCAGCCACTTTTTAGCCCCAGGGTGCTGTAGGTGCTAAACAGATTATCTGCATCTCTCAGCCACTACGGAGCAACTCCACAGCAAAGCTCAGTTTTTAATCCTGCTGAGACTCCGACTGCTTTTGGCCATCAGGTATCCCAGGGCTTCACGAGAGGAAATGTTAATCTGGAATGCTGGCCAAACTCCAGTTTAGGTAATTATATTCTGACAATTTACATTTTCCCTGCAGTTTTTTAATGGATATGGATTTTTTTTTCTTCTTCTCTTACTTTATGACAAAAAAGCAGTGGCCTGGTTGTGCTCCTGCTGTTGGACCAGCTGCCAGGCTTTGCAGCTTAAGTAGCTGCATTTCAGAGGTAGGTAAAGGCATCTCAGTACAGTTAAATAAAGCCCTTTGAAGACCCCATGGGCACGAGAAGTATTGTGAAATGCACCCCACTGCTGGCCATAAAGCATGGCAAGGGCTGGAACGTGAAATGAAACACCCAGGAGCAGGATCTCCTGGCAGGAGCAGGAAAGGAAAAGTCAGCACAGGAATGGACACACAGACCCTTCCCTCCCAAATCCTAATTCTGCTTTGGACCCGGCGCAGCCCCAGCTGGGATCCAAAGAGCAAACACAATGAACTGGCAGCATCCTGCACAGAGGAACCAGCTCCTGACAGCAAAAGAAAATAAGCTTATAAAAGTAGTGGAAGCTTTTGGCAAGATGCTGGAGGACACTGCCTGGTGCTTAAATGGGATGAAGAAAAGAAATGCCTGTTCCCTTTTTAATGAGGGCAGAGCTACTGGATTTATTTCACCTGGCTTTGTAAAAGAAGAATCATTGGGCAAGAAATGGAGTAGAAGCTTTTGTTTGGGTGGAATATTATGGATCACACTCTGAGTATGTCAAATTGTACTGCCACATGCTTGATTAGGGACAAACATTCTAGATAAATTAATTAAATGATTGTATTATCACAGAATCACATAGTGGTATGGGTTGGAAGGGACCTTAAAAATCTTGTTCTAACTCCATTGCCACAATGCCTTTTTTATAAAACCATTCATAACCACTCTGAGATCTTTTCTACACAAGAAGCTTTCTAAAAGGGTCATTTTCCTATTTCAGCAACAATTCTTTAAGTTCTGATGGATGAAGACAGTGGTGACAAATAAACCACGAGATTCTGGATGGATTCAGACACGTGTAGCTTTCCCTCCTTCCCAGATCACTGTCATCCAAAGGCTGTTACCAGTACTAGGTGAGTATCTTTCCCAAGTAGTTTGTTGATTAAAATATATTTTTCCCCATCCCCAAAATGACCAAAAATTCATTTCAGTGTGATGGATCACTCCTGGTTTTGGGGGAGCTGGACATGGTGGGAGAGGGTAAAGGTAGAGCAGATTTCCCTCCCCTTGCTCTGTAACAGCTCACAGTAATTCTACACCAATCCAGCATCAAAAGAAATTATCTAAAACATATCTAAATAGAACTTACCTACAGAAATAATTTTTAAAATCCCATTTAAAAACTTCCATATTGCAATACTCCTGGAAATTGCATGGACTCTTAGGAAAGATGGAATCCAGAGCAGGAAGCAGCAGCCCAGCCTGGTGACAGCCAAGCAAAACTCCAACTGGACCTTGGCAGTGGCAAAGCAACAGCACAAAATGCCAGCACTGCCTCTCTCCTCAAGGCTCCTTCCCCCTCCAAGCCCTGCTGCAGTCAGGAATCAGCTGCATTTCTGGAAAATTCCCTTGAATTCCTGGAGAATTGCAGCTAACCATGCTTCCCCTCAGCACAGACGCTTTGAAGTTTTCCAGAGATACCAAGGAAGAAGAACATCCAAATACCTACACTAGCCCCAACCTCCACCCTGGAACAGATGGTGGGGTTCTAAATACAGGCACATCTGGTAACCAGAAAGAGCTGGCAGGCATCAGCTTATTCTGCTCTACTAAATATTCCATCATTTGAACTGTGTTTAAACAGAAGTTAAAAAGAAACAATCATTTTGCTTGTCTATAACACAATCCCCAAACACCTACACATTGTAACTGTGGCATAGCTCGGGCATTACACTCTTGTCTACCAAAAGCACTTTTTTTTTTTTTTTTTTAATTAAGCACTCAGCACTGTCTAAACTTAAATTAAAAGTGACTGCAAACCAAGCAGTTGGGTCAAGTACAAAAGCATCGTTTTCAGCATGTCCTTTGTTGCACCAGACTCGAGGCTGTGATGCTCCAGCACTTCAGCTCACCCTCGAGTCCACCCAATTTGAGGGGCCTTGATAGGCTGCCAGATTGCTGAGAGTCCTTGAAACAACTGGGGGAGCACAGACTCTGCTCACACAGACCTGTGTGTTTGAGCCAGCTGTTCCATTTCTCCCAAAATGTAAACCAGGGATAATTCTTCCCTGTCAGAAAAACAATCTGTGAGAAATTATCATCATCCTGTAGTAAAGGCAGCTGGGAAATCCTTCTGCAGGTGGCTGGGGAAAACACCCACCCTCAAAATCAGACCTCCAGCCTGCACACTACCCATGGTCACCCCAAATCCACTCCCCAAACTCCATTGAAATAATCTTTTGGGACATTGTTCCACGGTTCTTTCTGTGAGCTGAGTGAATCATCTGTGTTTGCTAAAAATCCAAAGCGATAGCAGGCATAAAACGATCGTTGTGGATTAGAGTCACTTTGGGAAAAGGCTGTAAAAGGCTGTCTGCTGGGATTGTGCTAGAGGTTCACTGGAGACCCCACCACTGGGTTTGGATGTGTGCAGAGAGCTTTTAAAAATGGCTAGAGAGAAAAAGAAATACTCTGAGGAACTGGCTGATAAGGGAGTCTTAAATTGCAGATATAGAAAGAAGAACAAATACCAACAGTGGGGCCCTGTAAATCTGGGATGTAAGAGCCAACAGACCTCAGAACAAAACAGGCACTGAGCAAACCAGAGGTGATTCTGAGGGAGGCTTTTGGCAAACAGTGAGGATGCTGGAACAAAAGCCACTTGTGATCACTCAATTCAAGCCTGTTTTCCACAAATTGACTCAGTTTAAGCAAAATAAAAGCAGGTCTGCGAGGTTTTCAGTTTCAAAAAGTTGAGGTAATTAAGCAAACTAGTTTGAGAGGCTGAATGGCTGAAAGGCTCCGATGGGAAGACCTTGAAACCAAAAAAGAAAAAACCATCTGCCATTTACATCCTGAATGGAGAAAGTGAATAAGAAACACACGTGGGCAGTGAGGAGAACACGCTGGAGATGGGAGATAGTGAGGGTCAAGCCCCCAGGCTGAATAGAGAGGCTGCTGCTGAGTGAGGAGAGCACAGGGGTGAAGGGATGGTGAGCTCTGACATCCCACGTCTGAAAGTGCACCTGAAATTCTCCTACAACCACAGACATCCCATATTTCCAGTGTCCCTCTGGAATCACAGAGACCTCCAGGCAGAACATCCCTAAGGACAGAGGATGGGGACGACTCAGCTCTCAATGGCACACAACACTGGAGAACTGAGGTGAATCAGAACATAAAAAGCATGGAAACCCCGAGCACAAAGTGCCCATGAAATCTAAGTTACACCCTGCTAAAACAGCCTGGCACTGTCTTTGATAAAATAACCATGGCCTCCTGACAAAAAGGCACTAAAGTCTTATTTATTGGGATTTTAGTAAAGCAACCAGAAATCTGGGGACTGTTTGTAAATGGGGAAAATGGGGATCGATAATGAGAACGCCGGGATCGATAACAAACACTCGTGTACTTTAAGTGCTGCAGGTTTTTAGAAAGCACCCTACAATGATAAATAACAATAAATAATTGTCAGTGTTTTGAGCACAATCTATTTCAAGGCCTAACTTTACTATACAAAAGGCTTTAAATTTTAAAAAATAGATATCTAAGTAGCACAGGCCTGCTGCCAAAGCTGACCACTAAACTAAGGAAGCAGCTGGCAGCTGCTGCTTTTTCCCAGCTCAGAAGGTACTTCCTCCTTCCCACAGTTCACCCAATTCAGTTATTAATGCATTTGAAACAGCAAAATCCACTGCAAGCTGAATCAGAATGAAAATATTTCTTAAAATGTAAACCTTCCATGGTTTTTTTCATACCTGCAGGATTCTTAAGTGCATTTGCAAAAGCGCAGGACCGGAAATCCAAAGTCTGATCCCTTAATACTGAAGCCAAGCACATTGCATAATCCCATTAATGCATTTATCAGGCTCCATCTTCACAGCAATCAGGTTTTTAGCCCTTTACACAATTCCGATTAGAAGGCTCTTCAAGCACCTCCCTGGGTTTGAAGCTATTCTGCTCTTTTCCAGCCTAAACTTTTTCAGAGCCTTTTGTTCTTGTGCCAGAATTGTCATTTAACTTAAATAACTCTTCTCCCTCTCTGGTATTTACACCAGTGTATTTATAGAGGAGGAATCTAATTTTTCTCTGCCTTTTTTTGTCACCACATCACCATCCAGGTTCTTTTAATCATTTTGGGAGCCAGATTCTCTGTTCTCCAGATCATTTCCAGCAGATGCCCTCAGCTGCTCCTTTTCCAGCTGGAATCAATCTCTCTCCTATGGACAAGGAATGCAAAATGCATTTTCAGCCATGCCTCACTAAAACCTCTTTCAGTGGCATTCACATTTCTTTGTCACCAGTGGGAATAATTCAGGTGACAAATGTGATCCCAGACATATTTTTATCATCAGGACATCAGATTTATCCTATGGTTGATTAATACATCCCAATGCCCACACAGAACCCCCAGCTTTCTCTCAGAGTTTGCATTACAAGAACTCACATTTGCTTACAGACAAATGGTCCCAAAGTCAGTCATTCTTCTCCTGGGATCTCCTGGTTTTCCTCTTTTTATGACACCTCCAAATCCCATTAATTTCTGCTCTATCATTAGTCAATACCTGGATTAACACCAGGCCTGGGACCAGTCCATGAGGAACACTATTGCTAACTTGCCTGCCAATCCTTCTTCAACCATCCTGCCTTTTCTGCCTTTAATGCAGGATTTATTGATGCAAAACAGGAGCAAAATACTTCAATTCTGATTGATTTAAACTCTCTTGCTTTGCATTTTTTGGTTTGTTTTTTTTTTTTTTCTTTAATGAAAGGCTTATTTTTGCTTGTGGAGAACAACAAAGACATATGTCTTCATAAATCAGGCCTTTGCCTGAACTGCAAAGCTGTCCTATTTTTACAGTTGGGCATCTGTAAAAATTAATAAACTATGCAAGTCAACACATTTGATGTTAAAAATGGTAAATGAAGTTTCTTAATGACTAGTCTGACTTTTTCATTGTACTTTGGGTTTATGTGAGAAATTTGAAAAACAATGAAAAAGACATGTTGAACTTGTAGTTAAATAAAATTAAGCTAAATATGCTGAATACATAGTTTAAATTAAAACAAACTGGTTTATTGTACAAAGAAATTCTCCAACCTATAAATAGAACAAACTTCTACCTATTCAGCATGTCTTCAGGTTTCCAGAACTTGAAACAAAATTAATTTCTATTCTCATGCAAAGGAAGAGCTGATGCGCAAGTAAAATGAAAAGTGGCAAAAACCACTTGGCTAAACATTTTCTTTAACCTACCTGTCAAGGAGAGGACACTCACACAACCCAAACACAGCCACTGTCCTCCTCCCATCCTTTTTTCTCTCCCCACAAATCCATGCCTGCACAGGAACTGCAGAAATTCATGGGCTGACACCACCACAGCAGCCACAAGCAAGGAGGATTCTCCTGTGCAAGAGCAGCCAAACAGAGCTCAGGGAGAGGGGCAAAGTGGAGAACAAACATGGGAATCTCTCCTGCAGCTGCTGTGGGGAGGGTTTGACCCAGCTGTGCACATGAACTGCTACAGGTCAGGAGCTGTCCCAGCAAGCATTACCTCAGTGTCAGCCTTACAAAGTTTCTTCAGCCTCCTCATCAGAGAGAGAAGCAGAGAAAGTGATAACATTGGCCAAATCTTCATTCACCAGTCCTGAAGCACTCTGAGATCCCCCAACACATGGCAATGCTTTTGTTTAATCAATACCACTATTGGCTCCCAAGAGTGCAAGAGCAAACAACCATCTGCCCTTCCAATTACAGCAAAACCCACTACATACACAGAGATTTAAATCAAATCAAATTTAAAGATGAAGAAAAATCCTCCCTTTCTCCCACTACCAGTGACAGAACAATGCTATACTCTGCCTTTTTTTTCCTTTTTTTTTTTTTTTTTTTTTGGTAATTAAAAATAGACTGAACTTTAGGAGTGTTATTGCACTCGAAGCAGTAGAATAAAGTGCATCATAAAAAGATGCCACTGGGATCAGTTAAAGCCAAGAAAATTGAAAACATTTTGAAGGAACGAAGCCAAAAACACAGAACCAGATTTAAACTTGGCTTGTGCTGTGGCAGGATGCCAGGGGAAGCAGAACCTGCTGGGGGAGTGTGGAGAGGGAAGGCTCCTGCTGCTGCAGCCCATGGATCAGGTGAGATGGGCCAGGTAATGGGGGGCACAGCTGGCACAGCTGGAGGAGATCAGTGAGGCAAAGCCCTCACTGCAACCAGCTGGGCTGGGAAACGTTCTCATCACATTAAGCCATGGCATTAATAAACACTGAGCTGTAATCTACCACTTGCAGCCTTCAAAGGGCTCTAAAGCCAATGACTAATTCTCACAACCACCTCCTTAGGTGCAGGAACTGTTTATAAAGATCAGAACAAAGGCAAAACGGTGAAGTCATTGGCCACAGCTCCTAAAAAGCAATTTTTGAAACCAGAGGAGCACGAGGCTCGCAGTGACACAGCCCCCTCAGTAGGTGGAATTTGCCTCGTGTTTCTTTGACAGCAGGACACATCTACAGCCTAAAACACTTGTCCCCAAACCTGGAACTTCACATCTGAAGTTACTTCTGTAATGTGTGAGGCTGATTTGTATCTTTGTGCAGGCAGGGAGCAGCAAAGCAGCAGCAGAACTAAAATGGGTGAAGTGATGCTAGGATGGAGACCAACAGGAGGTTCTGGCCACTAAACTTGCCTTTCAGCTTATATGGTTTAAACAAGGAATAAAAGCACCTAGCTAAGCCTCCTCACTAAAAGGTTGGTAAATCACAATTCTTAGATTCTCTCCTTCATCTCAGTTTTTCCTCCAGCAAATCACCTTAAAATTTACAAGAAAGCTTTGAAACAGATTCAGGTTTATGGCAAGCTCTTGGAGAAAAGATGCACAGAGCATCTCTGTTACCAATGCTCAGCTCAGCAGAGATCTCCAGAGGAGACCAGAACTAAAAAATATCTTAACAAAATGCCAGAAACAAGAATAAGTTACTAAAGGGAAAACAAACCCAACACACTTGTGTTTCTAAGCACCTCAACAACGTTATCAATAAGCCCAGATGCAGCCTTTCCACAAAAGCTGCGGTGACAATCGATTCAAATGGATGGCACTTCTGTAATGCCCCTATTTGACTCTCTCGAGCTGAAGCAGATAAAAATTCAAAGATTGGACTTCCTTGGTATTTTTATGTTAATCTGCACAGCTTTAGGGAAATTGTTGCGCCTCGACTCCAATTCACTCCGTGCAGTCAGAGCCATTCAAGTACCTACCAGCAATTTTCATACCCCTCGAAGTCTATCTCATAAACTGTCATCAACCCAATGCATTATCTTGCCTGAAAAAATCTGTCAGGAGCACCAGGCAGGCTCCCTCTCAGCTCAGATAAGCAGAGCAGACCTGACTCAGGATCTTTTTTATTTCTCCTTTCATCCTGATTTGTATTGTCTCCTTTACAATTTATTTTTCTGTTTAGCAGATGATCAGGCTATGTATATGTATAATGAGTGTGCAAGGGACAAGGAGAGAAATAAAGTGGTTTTAATCTTCACCTATCCCTCTTTCTAACAGTTCCTTTTGCTTCATCTTTTTGGAGATATTTTAGCATTAAATTCAAATGAATTCTCCCTTTCTCCTGCTTTTGTTGAAAGAAAACAACAGGACACGTGAGAATCCAGGTAGGAGGAAATGCTTTCCCGATCTGGAGTGTTTGGGCTTGCTCAAGCCTTTTGCTGTGTTTCTGCAGAAAGCAGAGGAGCAGCTACACCTCACTCCGGGCTACTTTTGCCCAAACTGCCACTGCATTTAAACTGAAAACCGGTTTTATTGCAAATAGAGATGGGCATCCACGGGCCTGAGGTGTGCCAGGGCAGCGAAGGGCCCTGCTCTGGCTCCCGTTGGTGGAGCCCATGAACAGCTGGAAGATCTCCGTCCCTCCCTCCGTCCCTCCTGGGACTGTCTGGTATCCAGCTGGAGCTCCACCCTGCCCCGAGGCTCTGTGAGTACCTGGGCCATCCCTCACGCCTGTTTTTCATGAACTTACACAACCTTCATTACCCCTCAGCCCAGCGCCTCTTCGTCAGGCTTGCCTGAAACAGACTGGCAGGTTCAGAAGTTGTTGGGGTGATTGGGTGAGACTGGGGCTCATTTTGTAACAGAACAACGCAGATGTTGGGTTTTGTGTCACAGATCTGAGCAGAGATCCCGAGCAGTGAAACAACCTAGAGATTTAGGTGTAACCACGCAGAAAAATCAGCGTTTGGATGAACTTGGCCAAATGTCTAAAATACCACACTGATAAAGAAACCACCAACCCAGATTTTTGGCATCAGCCAGCAGCAGAATGACACTGCCAATGTCCCAGGGCAGCTGATGGCAGCCAGGACCCTCCCAGTCAGAGGCTGCACCACATTCCCATTAAAATGCTTCACCAACAAGCTTGGGGTTGCACCACAGAAGAACAGAGCTCAGATGGACCTAAAGGTCCATCCCTTTACTCCAGGCTGCACAAAGTCTCACTTCAGTCATTTTCTTCCATAAGTCCACCCAAGATTCTCCAAGGTTTCTTCAGATTGTGGTTGCCAGGCTCAGATCAGTGACAATCAGGTAGAGCAAAAGCTCTAATTCATCAATTCTTTTAATTCTTTAAGCCTCTCTGCACCACCATTGTGATTATGTTTTCCTTTTAACAAGGCCTTCAAGGCAACATGAAACACGAAAGAGCAAGGAGCAAAAAAGTCCTCAGGTGGTCAAAGATTCATTAGAACAGACAGAATCATTCCCTTTATCCTCTCTCCAGCCCCCACTTAATTGAGTAGCCTGATAAATTGATGAATTACAGTGAAATGATCTTGCTGTGATGCCTCTTGCTGATGAATGAAGAATATCCTGCCAGAGTCCCCTGGTTTCAGGTGATGGATTTGAGCCCAGGCTGCAACACAATTCCTTGTGACTGACAAGCTCAGCTATTTGCACTCTTAATCTTGATAATATTTGATTGAATAAATCCAAGGTCATCATTTCCCAGGTGGATAAATTGCTCAAAACATCACCAGCCCTCCAATTACTCCAAACTGCATTAACAAAAAAAAGGTGAAGAATATTCACATTAGAGCTGCTGAGATTTCAGCCTCGTGGCTGGGAAATATCTACAACCCAAACCAAAGCTTTGCTGGAGCATGAATGAACAACTGTGGAGTTCCATTTGTCATCTCACAGCCCTTTTCCTGCAGCCCTCAAACCTCAGGGACACAAACCCCTGGGGAGTAACATTGCTCATGTTCAGTCACAGCCCAGCAGATCCTTTCTTTTTTTGTGAAGTTTGATAGGAAGCAGCTTGGCTGAACTGGAGTGATTTCAAGACGTGGGAAGCTGGGAAAGGATAACTATTAATTGGCATAATTTTCTTTCAGCACATACAAACACTTTCTAATAGAGGGAAACATTAAAACTCCCATACTTGAGCTTTAGTGAAAACTTTGGGGGTGCAACTGATTTTTCCTTCCCATCTTCTTCAAGAGGCAAAAATGGGAGCAAAAACTTCTGCACCTTGGCTGCACAGAACTTTCACACAGATCTCTGCACAGCATCAGCTGGATCCAAAGATGGTGTGTCACTTGTGAAATATTCCAGTCCTTTATTGTGCAAGCTCCTAATTATTAATGTCTAGGCTCCATGTTTCTGCAGTGAGATTTATGATGTAGCTCAAGGTGGTGGATTTGAACTCATTTTCCCTCAAATCTACAGATGGAAAACCACAGAAGTGCTTTTTATCCCCTCAACTTCTGTAGTCTCTGGGGCAGAAAAAACCCAAGGAACAAACAAGCCCCTCAAAAGAGGAATCTGAGGTGAAAATTATCCTTCTCTGCCTCCACCACCACCACGGTGGCATAAATGTCTTTTAAACAGCTCCACATGTCCTTTGGGGGCAATCCAGACAGATTTGAGCAAAATTTCAGTGTTGTGTCTGTTTTTAGGGGATATAAACTGCATTTTTAGGGGATATAAACTGCACTAGTGCAGGCCTCCTTCCATCCCACTGAGGCTTTTCAGGCCAGGTGCAGAATGGGGACTGCAGCAGGAACAGAACACAGCTGGAGCGCTGGGATCAGGAGAAAAGAGGCAATGATGCAAAAGGCAGTGACCACACATAACCCTTGTGGAGGGAGCCAGCAGCTGGCCCCCTGGAACAATGGCAGGAAACTGTCACTGAGCTGGCCTGTCACAGAGCTGGGCATGGAAAAGTCCTGCAGGGGAGAAGCAGAGAACTTCTGGGTGTAAAGGGTTTCATTCTTCATGTGATTCCCACAGCAAACTGAAAGGGAAAGATTTTAAACCTTGAAATTAAGATTGTTTTGGAGGTAAAAGCATGGTTGGAGAGTCAAATGAAGTGAATCCATTTTTTCTCCAAGGATATCATACATTGGGAAAGCACATAGAGTGAGCAACCAGCACCTGGACTGGTGGCACAGGCTGCTCTTACTGGTCTAACTGGGCTTAACACAGACAGCTTGTGCTCCAGAAAATACTCATATTTATACATTCACATACATATGTATGTACATATAGCCATGCTGGTCCCATCCAATACAAACAGATAATAAACCTACAACATCTTTTGGCTCCAGGACATGGGATTTAAAAAGATTTTAAAAATTTAAAAAACAGCAGTCTGCACGTGCTGCAGCAGAAGTTGCATTAAAATCAGCAGTGCTGGTCCCAGTGAGTTATAGGGATATATACCCTTGGGATATATACCCTGCTTGCAGGAGGCAGGATAATGGGATTTCACCGTGTTTGGTTACCTCAGAGGTAACTGCACTCTTATCAGGAGATGCAGATCTGAGGCTCTGACACTGCTCTGATTCATGCTCTGGAATAAAGCAGATATTTGATGGCATCTGCATTGCTGACTCAATTGTGTATCTTCAGTGCTGATCTTGTTGGTGCTGGGAAAAGGGATTGGGAGGGAAAAGTGCTCCTGCTGCCTGCATGCCACGGCTTTGCTGTTTGCCCCAAGGCCTCACTGGTAAAAATAGGTAAATAAAGAAAATAAATGTGTTCCTGCCTCCATCCCACGTCCACCAAGGCAAGGCTTTCGGCTGGGTTTCTCCACCCAAACTTGGCAAAGCAACTTCAAGGAAAAAAGGGAATTCCAACTGCTCTGTTTTCAGAATATATTTGAAATTAAAAGAAAGTAAACCTTGCCCTGTCTTCTCCCTGCACTTTAGTTTCCACCCAGAAAAAGGTGGAAGACAAATATTTTCTTGTTGAGGCTCATTCTACCTCCAAGTGGTTGTTTCCAAAGTCTAATTTTTTTTTTTTTAAAGTTTCATCTCTGACACATCTAATTTTCTTCCTTCTGGGGAATAAACAAGAAGAGCAGCAGCCCAGCAGGTGATGAAACAGATTCTTCTCCAACTCTACAAGTAGAAAGCTGAGACCAAGAGGGTGACAAGGAAGATGAATGAACACCTTGGAGGATGCTAATCACACATGGGAGGGGTGATTTCCAGCAACTTCTGCCTCGTCTGGTGCTCTGGCAGCCCTTGGTGAACATTCCCAGCCCCATGTGCCAAACCCAGCACGGGATTGCTGCTCCTGTTCTCTCCTTGCCCTGCCCTCACCACCAGAGCTGTGATGGATGTGGCTCCTCAGCCTCTTCTTCTCACAGAGAGGAGCTGTGGCACCCTCTGTGCTTAAAACTGAGTGATTTAGCAAGAAAATTTATATAAATTTATAGAATCATACAAACGTGTAGTGGCTTCTGTTGGAAGAGATCTTAAAAGTTCATCTCATTCCAACCCCCTGCCAAGGACAGAGACACCTTTCGCTAGACCAGGTTGCTCCAATGTGGTCTTGTGTGGAGGTTCATCCTCATGGCATGGCCCAGGATGGGTTATCCATGTTGGACAAGGATGACATGGGAGAGCACTCTCTGTGCCTCTTGCCCTCTTGATATTTTACTCATCAGTGGTGCAAACAGGATCTCAGGGGGATCAGGCTGAAGGTTCTCTGCTGTCCTGGTGGAGCCACTGTGCAAGAGCCAGAGCCTTCCCCTGGCAGCTCCTCCCAGCCCGGCCCACCAGAGCCTGCACTCCTGGGACACACACCATCCACGCTGGCTCTGAGACCTCTGGGATGATCCAGCAGGAGACACTGCCCACAGGCCCATCTCAGCTCCCACCTTCCCATGTCTGGCCCCACCAAACCCAAAGCTGAAAGAGCCAGAGGATTCACAGCAAAAAGAACAGGCCTGGGGTTGAGTGCCTCGATGCCCAGCGCCAGGGCTGAGCCTCCTCTCCAGGGAAGTCGTGTCTCATCAAGCCTTGGCTGAGCACTGGCCCAGGCTGGGGCTTGCCCAGCTTCCCAGGGCAGCCTAGCCTGGCTGGTGACTAATTAGCCATGATTAATAATCACCTCTTCCCTCCATCATGGCCCTTCTGCTGGCACCCACTCATTTGGCACAAAGCCCCTTGGGTTTCCTCGGTGACCCCAGTGCTGCACCAAACGTGGTCAGGACTGGTCCAGAGTCATCAGGGATGGACAAGGAGCCTCTCATCAAACCTCCAGGGTTTTGGGAGCTGCCTCCAACTACAGCAAACAGCCAACCTGTGCATTCCCATTTGGAGATCCACTGAATTTGCCCCATCCCAGTTCATCTCTACTGTTTAATTAATCACAAACAGGAATTCAGGGGAGGGTGGCTGCTCTAGGACAGAACACAGCCATTAAATAAAATATAAACACCTCATCCATACTTAACATTGGGTTTGATCTACACTGTTTTCCTTTCCTTTTTCAAGGTGATTTGCAATTTCTTTGGTTGCATTTTGGGAAGGGGAGGGCTGACTTACTGCATAATCTCATTTTTGATCTATTATTAAATGCCTGCTTTCTTTTTTTCTTTTTTTACCCTTTCTCTAGGAAGCCAGAAGCCCCAGCAGGAATTGCAGCCAGAAAGGGAGGTGAACTGTGAAATGAAAGCTGCAAGAGAAAGAATTGCTTGGGCTTTTGTTTGAAATTTTCAGAGTTTTCTGATTTTTCTTGGAAGAAATCTCAGATTGGCAAACCAAGTCCAGAGCCAGGACTCAGTGGAAGTCTGGGACAAGATCACAGCAGATGAGGGCAGTGGCACTCAAAGCAGTCAGGAACATCAGATTTTTTGCCATTTTGAGACCATCTGAAGGTGGATCTGTTCCCAAGGCCATGCTGGAGATGCCTCAGGGCTGGTGAGTGATTTTCATCACCCTTTTTGCCTCCTTCCAGCCCCTGTGCATCGCTGACAGCGATTCCTCCTCCTGCCCTATTTCAGAACTAAGGAGTTTCTCCTCTTTGGCACCAGGACACGCTCCCACCTCCCAGCCAGATGAGCCAAAGGCGAGCCTGGCTTTGCTGCCAGCTCCTACTGAGAGCTGGATGCTCCCCGTGCCACGGCAGCCACTCGGCTGGCCAGCACACGGTCCCCTTGTGGAGCCACGTGGCCAAACTGGGCCCCCCAGCTCCCTCTGATATCTGGAGTGGACACAGGCTCCTACAGAGATCAGCCACAGGCAGCCCCAGAGAAGGGCAGATGCTCGTTAACATTTCCTATTAATTGAATTAATTAGTTTAACAATTTCCTGTTAATTTCCTATCATAATAATTGCCTTCTTAACTAATAGGAACAAAGCCATCATTTAAACACCAGGAATGTGACTCAGTGACAGTCACACCACCAAAGCTATTTTTGGGGGAAAATAATAGTTTTTTGAGTGCCTTTGTTTTTAAAGAGTGGCCCATGCAAGCAGCTGAGGGTTTTGCAGCTGAACTGGGCAAGTTCAGACTCATTCTGAAGGAAAAAGCATCCCTGGGCCACATTCCACAGAAAACTCTCTGATTTTTCCAAGGGAATACAAAAAGGGCAGGGATGTGACACAGCCCAGAGAGCAGCTCCATCTCCTTCTGCAACTGGACACCCCAGCTGTGGAAAATCCAGGGGATTTTTGGGGAAGAAACCCAAAAAATGGCACATCTGGAAAGAGCCATCCCTGGCTGGGAGCAGTCAGCAGATGTGAACATCCATCTGACAACCTCGAGCATCTGAAGGACCACCAGGACCTCTCCTGGTCCTGCTACAAGAACCACAAAAGTTCTGCTTGACCATTTCCAGGCAGCTCCTTCCAGAACCCACCAGAGACCAACTACAGATACAATAAAAACCAATGCTGACATGGGACTGGAAACCCTTTCTCATTCCCCAGGGAGACAGAAAAATAGAAGAAATAAAGGTAAGAGTTGTGAACCTTCAGTTCCAGCTCACCCAACAGTCACAAAATCCTTTTTGGGATCCCCAGTGACCAAATCACAGCTGCCACAAAAACTGACGTCAGTGATATGGGAGCAGATGTTCCCTCACCTTCATGTTTTTGCTGGATATGAGTGATTCAAGTTTCTGGGCACAAAACCAGTTGGAAAGAGCCTGTTCCCAGAGATGTATGCCTGCTAAAAACACCAGAGCTGGATGCCACTGTGACATGAGGGATGTATGTGCCACCTCCTTTCTCCACCTCCAGCCTGAATCCCATCCTGCCTTCCCTCAAACTCAGCAAAAAGGAGCCAAACCGAAGCAACTGCCTGCATTTGGCTTTATCTGCTACAAAATGTCAAACTCTTCAACAAGAATTGCAGCATTTCCATCCTCCCTCCCTCCCTCCAAAGCAGGAAGACTGGTACAAAGCAGCCAAAAATGGATCAGAAAAAAGAAAGCAGCCACAAATGGAGGTCCCTCTTGGATGACAAAGGGTCCTGCAGGGAAAAACCCACCTGAGTTTCTCCACATTCCCTTGTGTCACCTCTGAATTTGCTTCCCATGCATCCATTTACACAAAAATGTGAGTGCACGTGTGGCACGCTGTGGAAATATTATGACTAATGGATGGAACCTGTGCAATGTGTCAAAATCTTCCCTCTCTGCCCATGTAACAGCATTTCACAGGCACTTGAGACATCAGCACCTACATTTAATCTGTTTTCTTGTGAGAGGATGGAATGCATTTAATGAATTACAGTGATTTTATGTCTCACCAATAAATTCTGCCCTGGCAGGGCAGCAGAGAAGCCACAGGTTCTCCCAGGCCTTTGTTATGGGATCAACAGGCTTGCATCCCCCCTTATTTATTTTAAAAAGCACATAGAGCACAACACATCAATTAATTTTGATTTTTAAATTATTTTTTTCCCTGCTAATACCCCATTTCCCCATCTCTGATGGCACTGGACTGCATCTCCTCCTCACTCCTACACACAAAGTGCCCATCCTGCATTGCTGGGATTGCACAGCCTCTCCCGGCAGGGAGAAAGCTCTTACCCCAAGGTTTCTCTGGGACCATTTATAGTCTCCTAACAATGATGTGCACCAGCATCTCCACCCCTGAAATCCCCTCAGCTCCTGCTTTGACAGCCACATTCCCAGGATCCCTGGGACACAGCTGGGCTCAAGCACCGAGACCTGGCCATGTCTGCAGCAATGGGGACAGGCAGAGAAACACCTCAGCACCTTCTGCTTTCAGCAGGGATAAAATTATCCATTTATAGTCTGCTAACATGATGTGCACCAGCACCTCCACCCCTGAAATCCCCTCAGCTCCTGCTTTGGACAGGATCACTGGGACACAGCTGGGTTCCAGCAGCCAGACCTGGCCAGGTCTGCAGAGAAACACCTCAGCACCTTCTGCTTTCAGCAGAGATAAAATTGCCCATTTATAGTCTGCTAACATGATGTGTACCAGCATCTCCACCCCTGAAATCCCCTCAGTTTTGGGCAGCCACATTCCCAGGATCCCTGGGACACAGCTGGGCTCCAGCGCCCAGACCTGGCCATGTCTGCAGCAATGGGGACGCGCAGAGAAACACCTCAGCACCTTCTGCTTTTAGCAGGGGTAAATTTCCCATTTCCTCTCCTTTTCAGCACCTTTCCCTCCCGAGCTGAGCGGCGCTGCCCGCGGAGCCGGCGCATCCCCGGGCGGAGCGGAGCGCAGGGCTCCGGCTGACGCACAGCCCTGCCAGGTCAGCCATGCTCGCACTCTCCACGTCTGCGGCATCTGAGCCTGGAGCAGAAAGCTGCAAAGCCCCTTCCTGCAGCAAGCCAGGCGAGAAACACACCGAGAAAAGCCCGAGGGAGGCAGAGGACAGAGCAGCCTCCGCGGGGAGCGGGGTTTGCACGAAAGAGCAGAAGTTTCTTTGCTCGGCCACTGAGGCACATTTGAAGGTGAAGGTTGGACGGGGCTGTGGGAAGCCCGGGCTGCCCGCAGCAAAGCGGAACACAAAGAAACCCAGCCCCAGCATGATGAAATTCAAGTTTATTTGCTTTAGCTCGGGTCCAACTTCCCTTGCTGGCTCAGGAGAAATTTCTTTCATGCTGCTCTGTCTGGGAGCTTTCGTGCAAACCAGGTTTTTAACCAACTCAAAACACAGCTCCAGAGAGATGGCGAGTCCTGAGCACCCCGAGATCCAAGGGACCAGAGCATCCTGACTTCTCCAAGTCCTTTTGCTCTGCTCTGGTTCTCATCCCACACATAGAGTTAACGCGGCCGTAGCTGAACCATGAAGGCACCACGACCCCGGCGCTGCCGAGATTTCTCTTTAAGGGCAGCCAAACCCATTCCTCTGCTCCCGGGCACCGCTCGCCTCCCCTCTGACCATTCCCGGCTCCCTCCCTGCAGGGATTGCTCCTTGTTCCACAGAAACCCTCCCAAAGCCTCCAATGTTCCCCACGGCCCAAATTGCCAAACTCGAACGCAACTTTCAGCGGGGGCAGAGCAGCCCCCGCCCGCTGTTCATCGCAGCCGTCACATTAAACCGAATTTATGTTGCACCATCCCGGCGCAGCGGGAGCGGAGCCGCTGCCACCCCGGGGCCACCAGCACGAGTTTCCCCCAACTTTGGGGACCTGGATAAAAGCCCACTCCCCCCTCCAAAAAGGCAGCTGCCAGGGTTCATCCCAGTGGAAAAACCCCAGTCCCCAAACACCCCCAGCCCCAAGGACATGCTTATCCCCCGGGACATCTCCATCCCGGGATAGGGAGGGAAAGGAGGAGGAGGAGGAGGATGGGTCTCCTCCAAGAGGGACCCAGCCCGGGAGGGGCTGCTGCTGCTCCCCGCCTGAGCCCCTCCTGTGGGGCGGGGAGTGATTATAAAGTAGAATAAAATAAAGAAATAAAATATTTAAATAAATGCGAAAAAAAATAAAAGCGAAACCAATAAACTCAAATTTAAAAAAACAACAGCAAATAAATCCAATAAAATAACACACCATAGAATGAAATGAAATAACACCGTGCGGTCCGAAGCGTGCCGGGGAGCGGCGCTTACCTGGCGGAGGGGCCGCGCTGCCCCGCGGAGCTCCGCGCTGTGCCCGCGGCCGCAGCCCGGCGTGCGGAGCCCGCGGAGCCCCCGGCCCCACTCGCTGCATTCTGGGAAGCGGCGCCCAAAAATGGGGGCGCGGTGCCCCCTGGTGGCGCCTCCCGCCTGCGGGGTCCCCTCGGGGGGGAAGGGGCGCGGGGGGACCCGCAGGGCGATTTGGGGTTCTGATAGGGTGAGGGTACAAATGTGCATCGCTATATGACTGTGTATGGATAGATGGTGTTATATACATGCATATATATAGAATATATATAAAATATATAAATATATATTATATATATTTTGTATATATATAAATTTTATATATTCATAGATGTATGTATATGTATGTAATTTTATGGATATCTGGTGTGCATATTTATTTATTTATTTATTTATGTTTGTGCCTGTGTAAAAACTTAGAATCCCAGAATGCTTTGCTTTAGAAAGGACCTTAAATATCACAATATTCTACTCCCCTGCCATGGACAGGGACACCTCCCACTGTCCCAGGGTGCTCCAAACCCTGTCCAGCCTGGTCTTGGACACTTCCAGGGATCCAGGGGCAGCCACAGCTTCTCTGGGCACCCTGTGCCAGGGCCTCCTACCCTCACAGGGAACAATCCCTTCCCAATATCCCATCCATTGCTGCCCTCTGGCAGTGCGCAGCCATTCCCTGTGTCCTGTCCCTCCATCCCTTGTCCCTCTCCAGCTCTCCTGGAGCCCCTTTCGGCACTGGAAGAGGCTCTAAGATCTCTCCAGAACCTTCTTTTCTCTGTGCCCATTCCCAGGCAGAACCCAAAACGCCTCTGGAAAATAAATGGGAAGCCCTGGTTTGGAGAGGAAGGGGCAGATGTTGGGGCACATCAGCTCTTGGGGCGAAACTCGTGGCTGGAGGTGTGAGGTTCAGAGTGTTCCCCTTGTGAGAACTTGTTAGACACACAAACAGAGTGGGCTGTAGTGATAGAAATGTATGGATTGATGGACTGGAAATGTATGGATTGATGGATTGGAAATGTATGGAGCAATGGACTGGAAATGTATAGATTGATGGATTGGAAATGTATGGATAGAGGGACTGGAAATGTATGGACCAATGGACTGGAAATGTATAGATTGATGGACTGGAAATGTATAGATTGATGGATTGGAAATGTATGGATTGATGGACTGGAAATGTATAGATTGATGGATTGGAAATGTATGGATTGATGGACTGGAAATGTATGGATTGATGGACTGGAAATGTATAGATTGATGGATTGGAAATGTATGGATTGATGGACTGGATGTACCCGAGGGTGTTGCAGGAGGACGTGGGGCCAGAGTGCGTTTGGGGACTCTGGGTCACAGCCCCACTCCTCCTCTCCTCTGTGCCCAGGCTGCTTGGAAAGGTAATGAATGCATCTCAGGTGGGTAATTAATTCATCTTGGGTGGATAATTAATGCAGTTCTGTGGTAGAATCGCCTAAATATTAACGAGACTTTGTGTTTTGACCTCCCTGGGTCAGCACTGCTCTGCTGAGCCCAGCTCTGGGATCCTGCTCAGAGGCCAACCAATAACTCAGCAAAACCCTGGGGAAAGTGGGATGGTGAGCCCAGTGGGATGGTGATCCTACAGCCAGCCATGGTGGGATCACCCCAAAAATGGGATTAAAGCCCAAATACCACTCTGAAAGTGAGACCTCACAGGCCTTGATCCACATTCCCAGATTGCATCAAGACCCACTAATGTAATTCCTGGGATTGTTTTCTGACAGGAGAAGCAACTGCAGGTGATGGACAAGACCTGGGAAAGATCCCCCTGTGACAGGAGAGGGGAATTGCTGAGGGACTCGGGCACAGCAATCGGGTGTGTGCACACCTGGAACTCGTCTCTCTCCTTTTCCAGGCAAGAGAAGCCTCACAGGAAGGACTTGGCTTTCTGATGCCACCTTGTGTCTGCTGCAGATGTGAAGTGACATTTCAGTCCCTGCCAGTAGCTCGTTCTGACTCAAAAAGCTTCTTTTTCAACCCAATTCCTCTGTTCCTGTGATGTCTTTCTACAGGCTCCAGTTTGTTCCCAGGGCAGGGATGTGACTCTGTGGACAATCAGGGGCCCTGTCCCAATCAACATTTGCCCAAATTCTGGGGAGGGCTGCAAGTATTCCTCAAATCCCAGGAAATCTTTTGTTTTCCTGGTGTGTCTGTCAAGTCTCATGCCCAGAGCAGCAAAGACTGTTCTGAACAGCTTAAATAAAGAAAAACATTGTGAATGTCCCCGGGGAGTGACCAAGGATGGGATAGGGGCTCCTTTATGGGAAATTTTGCCTCTAACTGGTTTTCCTGGCACCATTTCCACAGCTCCAGGTGGCAGCTCGGGCACAGATAATCCAGTGGAGCACAGTGATGGAATCTGTGGAGATTACAAAGGTTGGAAACGTCTCTATGGGACATCCAGGTGTGGTCAGACAGGGAAAAGCAAAGCCAGCAAGGAGCACCTCCTCTCCATCCCCTGCAGCTCCTGGGGTACCTTTTGGGGGGCAAATTTATCTTTTCCACTCCATTTTAATCAGCTCATCAGCAACAGGCACTGACAGCACACCAGCTAAGAGGTTTATGCCTGTTATTCCCTAAAGATCAGCCTTTGGAATCCAAGAGAGGGAAGTGGCTGCATCTCCAGCGCACTGGAGTTTCCATGCAAAACTGTCTCTCCAAAATGCCCTGCTGTTCCTCCATTATTTATTTGCATGACCCAGGGACCATTTCCTTTTCCCTTTCCTTTCCTTTCCTTTCCTTTCCTTTCCTTTCCTTTCCTTTCCTTTCCTTTCCTTTCCTTTCCTTTCCTTTCCTTTCCTTTCCTTTCCTTTCCTTTCCTTTCCTTTCCTTTCCTTTCCTTTCCTTTCCTTGAAATTTCCTTGAAATTTCCTTGAAATTTCCTTGAAATTTCCTTTCCTTTCCTTGAAATTTCCTTTCCTTTCCTTGAAATTTCCTTGACATTTCCTTTCCTTGACATTTCCTTTCCTTGAAATTTCATTGACATTTCTTTTCCTTGACATTTCCTTGACATTTCCTTTCCTTGAAATTTCCTTGAAATTTCCTTAAACAACTCCCTCCTCCAGCCCGAGGATCCCATATGGACCCTATAGGATGGGGGAATGCCTTCCCAACAGTCTTGCTGGGGCCATACACGGTGTGTGGATTTGTACCTGTGCCCTTAGGTGTGTGCACACTTGGGGAAGAACCAAAATATGTCCTAAAAATGTCCTAAAAATGTCCCGGAAGCTTCTTGCCCCCATTTGACACCTGAAGCAGTCTGGGGTACGTGGCCATGGAGGGGGCTGGGCCGTGATGGGGGATTGAAATCTGCTGTGCTGGGAAATGCTGGGGAGCTGAAACCAAGGTGATCAAGAGATCAGGAGAGAAGAAATTAAAATAACATGCTAAGTGATGGCAGAGATGGCTCTGCTCCGTTCTCCTGGTGCTCCTTTCGCTGGAGCTGCACCTGGAGGCTCCCTCGGGTGACACCCACAGGGTTCCTTCTGGTCTCGGGGGTGGTGGGGAGACACCCAGCACCCATGAACCAAACAATTGCTTCCCCCAGCCCTCCTAGAGGCCAATTTGTGACAATTAAATTACCCCAGGTCCCCACGGGGGGTTTTCTCCCGGGTGGGGCTCAGAGGAAAGGACGCGGGACTCCTCCTGCAGGGTCACTGCTGGGACACGGCCATGGCCAGGCCCCACACCTCCCTCAGGGCAGGACGTGGAGCAGAGCAGGGGACTCTGCGGCCCAGGCACTGCAGGGCACCAGAAAAGTTGGGAAAAGCATAAACCAGCATGAAACTCCCGTTTGCAGCTCCAGGCAGCGCCGAGTTTGATGCGATTTCTGCACATTCCATGACTCTCCAGCTCTCACGGTGTCCCTACAAACCACATTTGAAGGGACATTTTTGGCCTCTGCAGGATCCCAGCTGCAGTGGGATCGAGGGGCTGGCATGGGAACGCCACCCTTTTTCCTGCTGTACCCATGGATGTGTCCCCAGTTCCACCACTGCCACCTTCCTGCGTGTGTGACGGTGCTCACAGGGGTCCCAGGATGAGGGGAGAGAGGAGAATGTTGACTCCATGTTTCAGAAGGCTTGATTTCTTATTTTATTATGTATATTATATTAAAACTATACTAAAAGAATAGAAGCAAGGATTTCATCAGAAGGCTGGCTAAGAATAGAAAAAGAATGATAACAAAGGTTTGTGACTGACTGAGACAGTCTGGACAGCTGGGCTGTGATTGGCCATTAATTAGAAACAACCACATGGGACCAATCACAGATGCACCTGTTGCATTCCATAGCAGCAGATAATCAATGTTTACATTTTGTTCCTGAGGCCTCTCAGCTTCTCAGGAGAAAAAATCCTAAGGAAAGGATTTTTCATAAAGCGTGTCTGTGTCACTGCGTGCCATCCCTCCGTGCCACTCGTGCCGCCGGTGTCCCCGGGAGCCCGGGGCTCGCGCGGCGCACAGGGTGGCACTATTGCCTTTAAAATCCCGGCTCTGTTCCTCTGGGGGCGCCGCTTCTCCGGGCTGGCTCTCCGCAGCCGTCCCGGCCCCGGATGGAGCCCCGTGGGCTCCCCGGGCCGTGCTCGGTGCCCCAGGGTCGTGCTCACACGGGCCGGGAGGAGCCCGCGCTTTCCCCTGGGGATTTTCCTCTTCCAGGTTAGCTCAGGGGGTTCTGCCCCGCGGTTTGTGTGGAAAAGCTGCGGCGGATCCTGGCAAACTGCCCCAAGGGCAGATGTGGGGCACTGCCCTGGATCGGCATCGTGGCTTCTCCCACATCCTCCCAAACCTCCCTGCTCGAACCATCGGAGGATTCTGCGAGCATCCCAAGCACCAATTCCTCTCCTGAACGAGCATCCCTCCATCTCTGCGCAGCAGAACATCCTCCCCGCGCCCATCGCTGCTCCAAGAGCTCTTTTAACAGAGCCCCAATCCCCCACTGTCCGGGGTGGAGGAAAAGCATTTAAGGATGGTTCATCCCTGGGAAAACGGGATGCAGGGGAAACAATCGTTGTCCAAGGAGCTCTGATTACAGCGGGAGCGGAGGAGGAGGAGGAGGAAGGGCTCTCCTGATGCCTGGAGCTGCTTGAGCCAGTATTGAGCACATGATCTCGTGGGACGGTGCAGCTTTTTCTGCTCCTGCACCTCCCCCGATCCGACTTCTCTGACTGATGCAAAGCCCCGGAGGCAGCACTGGGAATTCGATTTTAGATTTACGGCTGCTCCAGGCAGGATCGGAGATGTCCCTGTGACACCTCCCGTCACCGCCGGGGCTCCTCCCGCCCGGGCTTCCAGCGAAAAACAAACAATTTTCATTCCTGCCGCTCACAGCTCTTCCAGCGGCAGCCGCTCCGCTCGGGGACGGAGATCCCTCCCCAGCAGCCGGAGGGAGCAGAGCCCGCGGGCAGTGAGTGACGGGCTCAGGGGTTTTTGGGGCGCCCGGGGGTGACCCCGCACCTGTTAACGGCCGGCACCTCCTCATTGCGCCGCCGCTGATTTCTCACAGCTCCGGAGCCGTCACTCCAATTAGCGCCCCGGCCCTTCTAACGAGCTCTGGCAGGATCCGCGAGCTCTGCTCGCAGTTAAAGCTCCCGGAGAACGGCGTTAACCCTTCACCTGCCCGAGCAGCGCTGCTGACGCGGTCGGGTCACCCAGGAGCTTTTGTGGAACGAGCAGGTTCTTCGGGATTGCTTTTAGGGAGAAACGTTTCAAGTGGAGAAAAGGAGCTGAAAAGTAAAGATGGTTTCTGGTTTTCACAGAATTGTTTAGGTAGGAAAAGACCTCTGAGATCATCGAGTCCAAGTTCTGATTGATCCCATGGGGACTCCGCCACCTCCCTGGCAGCCCCTCCAGTGTTTGCTGTTAGGAAATTCCTCCTGATGTCCAACCTGAATCTCTCCTGGCACAGCTTGAGGGCGTTTCCTCTCATCACTAAAAGTCCAAAGTCTTGGTTAGCCCCAGATTTTATTGCTGTTCCAGGAGCCAGCACATCGATGTCCCGGCTGCTCCCTCAGTGCATCGGTGCCATCGTCCCCAAGGGCACCTCATCCTCAGAGTCTGGGACCACCACGAAATGCCCAAACCCACCCTGCAGAGGAGAACTTGGCAGCTGCTTGCCTCCCAAAAATTCAAGCTGAGGAACAAGGTTAACTTTTCCCTAGCCCCCCTTTCTGCAGCCAAACAGATGTTCTGTGTCTTTTGGCAGGGGCTGAGCCTTATCAGATCAGAGGGCTTTGAAGGCATCGTGGGGGAATGTCGGGGCTCGTCCCTTCTGGCAGATTCCAGGTGGGATTTGGAGCTGGATTATGTTGCAATTCAGGGCCTTAAGGGATTTTTTCAGCACGTTCTCTCAAAGGCAGGAACCCTTTGCACCAGCACTGAACAGGAAGCAGTGGAGGATATGTCTGCACCAAATGGGATTATTAACATATTTATATTTAAAATATTGCATTACAGCAGCTTGGGAAGAGGCTGGCAACCATTTGGCACTGCAGATCCACCCTTCTTCAGCTTTCCCACCATTTCAGGCATCAGGATAGCTCCAAATTGCTGAGCATTCATGCAGCACTCTCCTGGGAGACCCTGGAAATACTTTAAGCCAGCTCCTGGGATACAGAGGCTTTGGAATGCTGCAGGGGGACATGTGGAGGCAGTAAATGGGGGCAGGAAGCACAGGGGAAGGGGGAATCTCATAAAACCCAAACTCAGAGAGGTGGGTGAGGAGAAAGCAGCTTTCCCCAGCTGGGATGTCCCCATGGGACAGGAGAGGCAGTGGGGTAACAGCAGCAGGCCGTGGGTGCAGGGCAGAGGTGGCACACGGGTGCAGGCACTGAAACTGGAGCCTGCATATCAATCCAAGGTGTCTGGAGTGTTATCACAAAAACCAGTCCGACCGGCAGCCCAGGGCGCTGGATCCCAGCCGGTCACGCTCCAGGGACGGCGGCTTTGTCCCACCGGGCCAGAGCTCTGAGCTGGAATAACTCCTCAAAAATGACTTTTATAAAATAACCCTTCTATTTCCAGCTGTTTTGTTTCAGCCTTTTGTTAGCAATGATTTCTTGGAGTAGGTTCAGATTGAATATGAGGAAAAATTCTTCCTTGTCTGGGTGGTGAGGCCGTGGCAGGGGGTGCCCAGAGAAGCTGTGACTGTCCCTGGATCCCTGGCAGTGCCCAAGGCCAGGCTGGACGGGGCTTGGAGCAGCCTGGGGCAGTGGGAGGTGTCCCTGCCCATGGCAGGGGAACAGAATTTAAGATCAATTTAAGGTCCCTTCCCACCCAAACCATTCCATGATTCAACGATTTTATTGTCTTTAGGATTTGTGCACGTCCAGACGCTCTTCTCCCTTCAAACTGGAGAAGAGATGACAACAGGGGCAGGAGCTGGCAGAGCTGAGACAAAACTGGCCCCAAAACTGCAACGGGTGTTGAAGTGGATCAGGGGTATCAAAGTGTGTCAGGAATGTGATCGTGACTAAAACACCCCCAGCCCTAATCCCAGCCCGGGGGTCTGAACTGACCTCGGCCTCCTCCAGCTCCTCTTTTTCCGTGCTGCTCCCGCCTCCCTCACCTGCAGCTCCTTAAACCACCTTGGGAGGGCCAAACCGGCTCCAGGTGACTCCGTGTCCGCCCCGAGCCCGCATTAACCCCTTCGGGACCCGGCAATGAGCACGGAGGGGAGGCAAACGCTGAGAGCTGCCGTTCCTCACCCCTGCTGGGTTTAGGAGCAGCGGGGATCCCCCTGGGCTGCTTGACTGCAGAGCTGGTCACTCACAGCCCACAGCAGTTTAACTCCAGGGCAGATGGAGCAGAGCAGCAGCTCCTCAAGTTTCATCCCTCTAAGGAGACCTAAGCCAGCAGCAGGAATTAGTGAGAGGAGTTATTTTATCAGCAGCCATGCGAGACTCAGCAGACGGCTTCCAACCCAAACCAACCACGGATCCGCCCAAGTGCCAGACAGCTCCTTCAGACAAATCACTCATCCTGTCCTCAGCTTGGATTTGGCAACAAAAACCCCCCAACATCCCTGCTCCCAAACCTGTTCGCCGCTCTCTGCTGTGAAACGCTGTGCTTGGAGCGGTCTGTTCCTGTAAAAGGGCGGAGCACCCAGAGATCTGCGAGAGCTTTGTGTTTGCTGGAAGGGCGCCCGGCGTCCACCAGTGCAGATGCTGGGGGGAGATTAAGTCTAGAAAGCCTTTCTTCAAATTCACAGAGCTGCTGGCCAGAGTAAAATCTGATATTTCATTCTTTAACCTTTATATCTCAACTGCTTCCGAACTGCGTTTTTTAACGGAGGTAGGATTACACCCACGGGAGAAGAATTGAAAATCTGTTGCCAGAGTTTTTTCCATCGTTTTATTAAAAACTTCCAAAGGTCTAAAATGAAAATGTACACCAACTACAAGGAAACCAATTTGTACACTCACAGTTAAAGTGCTAAAAATTAAACGTTACAAAACCGACACTGGACTACTGTAAACAAGTCTACCAAGAGCCGAGTGCAAGTGGGGTCAGCCACGGGCGGGGACTGCCCCACACATTCCAAGACGTAAAAATCTCGTGGGAGCTCCTTGCCCTCTCCCGAGGAGCTGGGCGATGTCACAACGCGGACACCCGACACCGCAGGGCCGAGGGAGGGGCTGCCACAGGCGGTCCATGCACCGAGCTCAGCGAAATGCGGGAAAACGCCGCGCCTGGGGGGAAATCAATCCCGATCCCGTTAGGGAAGAAGCACGAGGGGATGGGGGTAAAGCTTCACATTCATCTGGACATTCTGCTGCTCCAGGAGGCCCTGGGGATGCCCCGGTGTCACCACACGGAGGGAGCTCCCTGCTGCTCTCCGGGATCCTCAGTGCCCCGGAGCTGGGATGGGGAATCGGCTGCCCTGGAGGGTGGGCGCTGCTCTGGGCTGGCCTGGCTCTTCCTGAGGGGTTTTCCCTTTCCTTCCTTCCTTGTGGGCGCTGCTCTGGGCTGGCCTGGCTCCTCCAGAGGGATTTTCCCTCCTTGTGGGCGCTGCTCTGGGCTGGCCTGGCTCCTCCTGAGGGGTTTTCCCTTTCCTTCCTTCCTTGTGGGCGCTGCTCTGGGCTGGCCTGGCTCCTCCTGAGGGGTTTTCCCTTTCCTTTCCTCCTTGTGGGCGCTGCTCTGGGCTGGCCTTGCTCTCATCCTTGTGCCCCTCCTTGTTGTAACACCTCCTGAGGGATTTTATCTTCCCTTCCTTGTGGGCACTGCTCTAGGCTGGCCTGGCTCTCTCATCCTTGTGCCGTTCCTGAAGGATTTTCCTTTTTCTCCCTGTGGGCACTGTTCTAGGCTGGCCTGGCTCTTCCTGAGGGATTTGCCTTTCCCTTCTCTCCTTGTGAGCACTGCTCTACGCTGGCCTGGCTCTCATCCTTGTGCCCTTCCTGATGGATTTTCCCTTCCCTCCTTGTGGGCACTGCTCCAGGCTGGCCTGGCTCCTCTCCTTGTGCCCTTCCTGATGGATTTTCCCTTCCCTTTCCTTCCCTCCCTGTGGGCACTGCTCTAGGCTGACCTGGCTCTTCCTGAGGGATTTGCCTTTCCCTTCTCTCCTTGTGGGCACTGCTCCAGGCTGGCCTGGCTCTCATCCTTGTGCCCTTCCTGAGGGATTTTCCCTTCCCTTTCCTTCCCTCCCTGTGGGCACTGCTCTAGGCTGACCTGGCTCTCATCCTTGTGCCCTTCCTGATGGATTTTCCCTTCCCTCCTTGCTGGAACCCCTCGGGAGCAGTGCTGGATTTGGCCATGACTGGATTTTGGCTCCCAGTGCCACCCTGTGCTCATCAGGCCCTCCCAGAGCTTAAAGCTGCCAGCACCAAATCTGGGTCTGAGCTGGAAGAAAAGGAGGACACGAACACACAGACACCCAAACGGGGCTGTTTGCTGCTGCTGCTGCTGGGCGGTTTATGCTGTAAAAAAGAGCAGCAGCCCCTTCCATGCATGGGGACTGCAGCTCTGATCTGGGATATTTCACAGGAGCTGAAGGGGTTAAGAAAGAGGGAACACCACAAACTCAGGGGGGTTTGTTCAGTGCAGTTGGGCTGGTAAAGCAGGAGATCCCTGGGACACTGGAAATGAGGAGCTGTGCGTTTTACAGGAAGCTTTGACAGAGCAATTCCACAGAGCAGAGTTTGGGGCTGCAGCCATCGTGTGCACGGGAGGGACAGGGATGGAGTTTGGGGTGAGCTGGGGAAGCCAAGAACTGTCCAGCTCCCTGCCTGCTCCTGGAGAGAGGATCCAGCTCTTGGTGGCTGCAGGGAGCCCAGAGCACCTCGGGGATTCCAGCTCGGGGGCGAATTTAAAGCTTGGCACCAATCCCACAGACCAGGCACCCGGGCTGGAGCTCCCACCAGGCAGGAAAACACCCCAAAACCACTCCTGGACTCCTGGTGCCCCTGCCTGAGATGCTGCTGGGGCCACATTCAAACTGGGATGCACCTCAGAGCCCCTGCACACGATGATTTGGGAGCTGCAGCCCCGTGAGCCCCAGCTGGGGAACTGCAGCAGAGCTGGGGCATCCTTCCATGGGTGAGGGAGGAATTCCTCTCTTCCCGATGATTTGGGAGCTGCAGACCCGTGAGACCCAGCTGGGGAACTGCAGCAGAGCTGGGGCACTGTTCCATGGGCAGGAGGAATTCCCAGTTCCATTGCAGCAGAGCTGGGGCGCTGTTCCATGGGTGAGGATGAATTCCCAGTTCCATTGCAGCAGAGCTGGGGCGCTGTTCCATGGGCAGGATGAATTCCTCTCTTCCCAGGAGAGCTCAGCCTGCTGGCTCAGGCGTTGAAGGTAGAAGGGAGGGAGCAGGAAGGCAGAAATCCCGGCCAGAGCCCCAGTTTGAGTTTCATCACCTCTCTGGGGTGACAGGAGCCTGTCCCTTTAGGATCAGCCAGAATGACTCAGATATTCCCATCTGGAAGCAGGACTGGGACTGAGCCTCACACATTAACAACATTTCCTGCAGGATCCTTCTCCAAGCTCCAACAGTGTTCCTCTCCCTGTCTCTGAACAAGTCAAAGCATTGCTATAATTTATTAAAAAAAATACTGCAAGTTGAGCCAAGAGGATCAACGTAAACCCTTGAGCTCATTTAGTTCAGTTCCAGTGTTTAGGAAAACTCAGCTTATCCAGATTTCTCCCAATCACCCCTCGGAGGCAGTGAGTCAGGAGGAGCTGGATTGGAAAACAGCAAAGGTTCCATCCACCCTTGGGGCTTCCAGGGAGCTGCAGCTTCTCCAGTTTAAGTCACTCCAAAGGATTTTTCCACAGCTTTGGATGTTCAGTTTTCCCTGGGTCGGGGCTGTCCCTGGGCTGGCCCCAGGGCTGTCTGCTGAGCAAACAGGCAAAGCAGAGCCTGCTCTGCCCCAGGGCCCCGGGGGCTGACAACAAAGAGCTTTGTTGTTATTCCACGCTGGGCTCCATCTGCCCTCTCCTCCTGACCCGCTGGAAGCAAGAGAGACAATTTGGGGTAAATCTGGGAGCCTTTGATTCCACAGCACTCGGGTTGTGAGCTGCAATTAAAGTGAGTTAATTGTGGAGCAGCTCCTGCCCCGGGGTTGGTGCACAAAGGTTTCTCAAATCGCCTCCAGCAGGTCAGGGAGGGAATCAGGGAAGGACAAAGCAAAAATGAGGATTTGTTTCCCAGCAGCGATTACTGAGGTAGGTTTGCAGCCAGCAGTGTTTCCCTGTGCTGGATCCATCCCCACAGAAGATGCTCCACAAGATCTCCAGCACCATCCTTGACTTCTGCCTCCAGTGCATCCCAAGGGAGCCTTTCCACACAAAAAAAGCCCAAACTGAGAATTCCCTGCCACGAATCTGCAGAAGGGGATGGAAACAACCACAGCAGAGGCAGATCTGAACTGGGGATCCTCTCTCCTCCTCAAGGACTGCCCTGGGCTTCCAGCTGCCACATCCTCCTTGTCCCCATCTGGGGGCAGCTCCTGCCTCAGTTTCTCCCACCCATCTCTGAATTCTTGCTCAGCACAGAGAATCCTCCCCAAACCAGCCCTGGCATCACCAGGAAGGTGGGGCACCCTTGAATTAACTCCCCTGGTCCCTCTGGCCTCAGCTGCTGGGGTTTGTAAACAGGCTCAGCTCTGGCTGCAGGGACGGGCTCTACATTCCTGCTTGGGGCACAAATTCAGCATTCCTGTGATAATTTCCTTTTTAAATAGATTAGGAACAGGCAATCTCAGCTTTTGTACATGACTCTAAAAAATAAATGGCTGAATATTATCTAGATAACTGCTTTTAAAACCCATCTCTTCCTACAGAAATTGTAAACCAGTAGAAAATTTAAATAGTCTTTTGTAAAAAAGCAAGGACGGTACAAGTTATAAAAAAATCACTCTTCCCTGCCTCTCTCTTCCCCCCACCCTGTGGAAAACCGAGCCTGGGCCGCTCTGGGAAGAGCTGGTGATCCTCGGAGGAGCTTCCTTTAACTCCGGTGGCATTTCCAGGGTCACCAGCTGGCAGGAATGTCCCCTGCAGGGAGGTGCACGGAGGGAGGGATTCCTTCAGCCATCACAGGTTCCCTCAAGTCTCATCAGAACAACTCCCAGCGCCACCCCACACCGACACCGAGATGTGGGGGCCGAGCCCACGGAAGGAGGGACACAGGGAGGGGGAGAGAGGAGGAAGGGGGGAGATTGTTTTCCACAGAGAATCAGAAATTCAGCAGTCGTGTCCGACGAGGAACAGTTCTCAAATAAATAATTACCTCCAGAGAGGTTCAGAGCACGCAACCAGCTTTACACTCAGTGGTTCAAGTCCCGCGCGGGGAGGCCGAGGATGACTCCGGGCTGAGGAAGGTCAGGCGCTGGTGCCGTCCTCCTCGATGACGCGGTTCATGCTGGTGCCGTGCGTGATGTGTGTCATGGGGTTGCTGCTGAGGTCCCTGACGCTGCTGTGCCGCGACTGCTCGTTGAGCCGGTGGCAGCTGCTGTGCCGCGAGTGGTCGGTGAGCCGCGACATGCTGCCGTGAGGGAGCCGCTCCTCCACGCCCCTGTAGCTGCAGGGGGTGTACCTGATTTGGGGGAAACACAGAGTGATCATCAGAGATGTGGAAAATGTGTATTGATTGGCTTTTGGCAAATATTCAAATGAATATGGTATGTGTTGTGTTAGAAAGTTATGGTGTATTAATTCTCTTAAGTACTGTGAGTGGTCGGTGAGCCGCGACATGCTGCTGTGAGGGAGCTGCTCCTCCACGCCCCTGTAGCTGCAGGGAGTGTACCTGATGGAGGGAAGCACAGGGGCATCATCAGAGATGTGGAAAATGTGTATTGATTGGCTTTTGGCAAATATTCAAATGAATATTATGTGTATTATGTTAGAAAGTAAAGCTGTATTAATTCTCTTAAGCAGTGTGAGTGGTCGGTCAGTCACGACATGCTGCCGTGAGGGTGTTGCCCGATTGATAAATGACACAAAACTCGGATAAGTTTTGTGGGTGCTTTATTAAGGGCCCGGGGAACTGGGGGACTCACGTCCCAAAGTCCGAGCCCCCAAATTCACGTATGGGTGCTTCCCTCTTATACATGCGATTCACAACAAAGTTTCCAAGAAACAGTTCCCTGTTCCCCTTGCCTAGTCTCTAAGGAACAGTCCTCCGTTCCCCTTGCCTGGTCACAGACCCCTTGTGATACATTCCTTGGTTCACAAACAAGATCACGAATCCTCTGCTTATCTTATTCTCAGAGCATTGTACGCTGCCTACAGACAGGCTGGCATTCTTACTTTCTTGCACTAGTTTAATTATTTATTAAATCTCTAAGACTACCTGCTAGGTAACACACAAAACCCAACACACACTTTCAACGGCTACAAAACTACTTTTTAACAAACCAGTTCACACACAACTCACTATAATTAAATATTTTGCTAAATTTCATTTCTTTTCCAACAAGGGAGCTGCTCCTCCACGCCCCTGTAGCTGCAGGGAGTGTGCCTGATTTAGAAAATTGGAGAAACACAGGGGGTGATCATCAGCCATGTGAAAAATGCATGGATTTTATGATTGGCTTCTCACAAATATTCAAATGAGTATTAGATGTGTTCTGTTAGAAAGTTATGGTGTATTAATTCTCTTAAGCAGCGTGAGTGGTCGGTCAGCCGCGACATGCTGCCGTGAGGGAGCCGCTCCTCCACGCCCCTGTAGCTGCAGGGAGTGTGCCCGATTTAGGGGAAACACAGAGTGATCATCAGTGATCATCATACACATGTGAAAAATGTGTATTTCATGATTGGCTTTTTGCAAATATTCAAATGAATATTATGTGCGTTGTGTTGTGTTAAAAAGTAATGCTGGATTAATTCTCTTAAGCAGTGTGGTAAATATAGTTTTAAGTTATAAAAAATGTTAAAATAGAAACTGTAAGAGCCGAAATGAGGCATGTGGGACTCCAGGGGCTCTCCACAATGCAGTTTGTTGTATCTAAGGCGTTACAGCAGCCCAGGGTGGTGGGTGACAGAGCTGTGCCCACAGCTGTGCTCCAGCTGCAGGCAGGCCTGGAGACCCTTTGGGTTTGGTCACAGTGCACTATAGACTTTTCTTTGCTGAGCATCTTAATACAGTAGAGCCAATCTATACCTGAACTGTTGTCTATAGCCTATTATAACTTCTATAATTACCATATTCATGTTACTATTCTCCAATCACTAAAAGTCAGTACATCACAGTTTAAGCTAGAAGTTGTTTTTCAGTTTTCTTGCAGTGGAAAATTCTGAGACCTTTTTTCTACTTGCAACATTTGCTGCCTTGTTTGCCTGTGCTCTCTTTCTGCTTGATAAAAACCTCTTCTTGTTTGAGGTGGGTTTATCCTTTGCTCTAAGCCATAAAAACCCCTTCTAACCAACACACCCTTTGTCTCCTTGGTTAGCCAGTGAGACTCAGCAATTCTTTTCTTCTATATCAAAACTTGCCTCCATCTCTATTCCTTCATCAGACTCCACATTTAAAAATCTTTCTGCTAAGCACACGGATCTGTGAGACTTTCTTGTCAAACTTTCATCCTTCCCAACAAGAAACGACGACGCTATGTAATGTAGCAGCTCCCTGCAGTTGGCCAGGGCTCCATGGAGGGCCGAGGCTTAAGGACAGGAATTGCTGGGTCATGATGAAATAGCAAAACGAGCTCCTGTTTTCCGCCTTTCGCACCCCAGCTTATCTCTGTAACCCCATAGGTCACTTTCCCTTAACCCCTGCTATTGGGCAAGTTTGGATCCCTTTATACCCTATAAAAAGGGGCTGGTTTAGCCCATTCTGGTTACAAGAGCCGTCGCTGGAACCCTTCACTGACCCCTCAATAAAACCATCGCTGTGGAACCCCAGGATGATTTTCTTCTCCCCTCTCGAGGCTGCTTCCCCTCTAGCCCACAGGCCCCTGAGCAAGCAAAGAGCTGGAATCCCAAGAGAGCTGATAATCACTGAAGAGCTGAAACCCACTGGGCTTGCTGAGGTGGCCATGGCTACGAGCGGCCTGGGTACCCAAACACTCTGTCCCCGGGAGGGACTCAGCTCTCCGGCCGTGCTGCCTGCTCGGGGGCAAGATCACACCACCAGGCAGTCGGGTCTAATGTCAGATACTTTTTTTAAAGAAAGGACTCGCAGCAGATAGCAGCCACAAGACGCCTAAATCTTTCAGAGATAAAGAATTTATTATCAGAAGAAACGAACTTCTTCCCACCTCGAAGGTGTTGTTGGGATTCAGAGGAAGAAGCTGAGGATGACCAGACAGAATCCTGTGTTTGAATGGAATTGATGCATCATGTATGAGATGTATGAATATGCAACAGGCTGTTGTTTTTAAGGGTTAATCCTCTGTTAATGTGTGTCCTTTTTCAGGCTTATTTTGCCCAGAAAAGGTACCCCGACGTCCTTAACTCTTTGTCTCTATTGTCTCATATTGCCCTAATTCAAATTGTCTAAATTATTACTACTCTAATTGTATTACTATTTTTATGACCATTTTATTACTATTAAACTTTTAAAAACAAGCGATTGGCGTTTTTCACGCTGAGCTGCTGCAGGAATGTGAACAGAGCTCAAGCGAGGAGAGCCATTCCCTGCCATTCCCTGCGCAGCTCCCACAGCCCCGGCAAAGCGTTCCAGCTCCTCACAATGGTCTCACCCCAGGCTGGCTGGGATTGGTAATTAGGGGAGTGAAACGCTCGGTGATTAATTACCCTGGAAACCTTAGCTCCACCTCGGCTCAAACCCGTGCCCTTGTTTACATCGGCAGGGCAGGAATACTGACGGACACAAAACCGCCTGACACACGGACAAAGCGGCCGGGAAAGTGCTGAGCTGACCTTGGGGCAGCTCTGTTTTCCCACAGAGCGCTCCCGTGCAGGAAAACCAGCGCTGGACTCAGCCCTGCGGTGTAATTAATTCACCAAGACCAGCACACACTCCGAAAACATCAGGGCATTTTTTTCTCTTTCCAGTCCAGACACTGACACGGAGAGGAGATTGACCAAAACACCCAATTTTAGCAGAATTGTGGCCACGTGTCTGGCTGGAAGGGGCCTCTCCGGTCCCAGGATTTGCCCAGAGAGGCTGTGGACTCCCCACATCTGGAATTGCCTGAGGACAGGCTGGACAGGTCTTGGAGCAACCTGGGACAGTGGAACGTGTCCCAGGGAGGTGGAATGAGCAGATCTCTGAAATCCCTTCCCAAAGCATCCGTAATGCCCCGAATTTTTGGAGGACCTATCCTGCATTGCAAGGTAAGTGTGTATTCTATTTACCATCTGTTACAGTTGGGGCAGTTATCTTCTGTTAATTGGGCAGTTTATCTCTTCCACAACCAATCCTCCCTCCAGGGGATCTCTTCTGTCAATGAGCCATTAATTATTAATTATCTTCTGTTCATGGGCCAGGGAATGTCCCTGCGTGGCTGATAAGATTCCATCATCCCATGGGGAGATGCTCCGCCCAGGGGGAGGAGCCAAACGTTCCTACCTGGATACAATCTGAGATTCTGGGTCACCACCCAGAGAGTGGAGCCAAGCGTTCCTGCCTGGATACAATCTGAGGGTTGGGACACCAGGGCAGCCTTTTGCACTGCATTCCCAGAGGATCAGCCTTCTCCACTGCATTCCCAGAGGAAGACCAGGCCATTTTCACCACCCCTGGACCTTCAGAGGAGAACTCCCCCCCTGTGCAGGATCCCTGCTCCAGCAGAACCACAGCTGGCACTGCAGGAGGGCTGAGCCACCATGGAATGGGACTGTGCCACCAACTCCCTGACCCACAGGGTGTCAGGGCATGTTCTGACTCTGACAGTGGTTTGTTTTCTTTTTTTGTACCATTGCATTTGTATTTTTAATTTTCCTAGTAAAGAACTGTTACTGCTATTCCCCTATCTTTGCCTGAGAGCCACTTAATTTCAAAATTATAAAAATTTGGAGGGAGAGGGCTTACATTTTCCATTTCCTACCTGGATATAATCTGAGATTTGAAACACCACAGGCAGCTTTTTGCATTGGATTCCCAGAGGAAGACCAGGCCCATCTACACCACCCCTGGACCTTCAGAGCAGAGCTCCACCCTTGTGCAGGATCCCTGCTCCACCAGAACCACGGCTGGCACTGCAGGCGGGCTGAGCCACCATGGAATGGGACTGCTGCCACCACCCTGTGTCACCATCGTATTTTCTGAAAAATCCCTTCGCCAGGGTTTCCTCTCCTGGGAAGCTGAGAAATCTCAGAGAAAATGAAAACAATAATTATCTGATTTGCTTCTCCTGTGTTTTGCTGCTTTGGAATGTGGTTGGACATTGTTTATCCAACAGGTCAGTGTTTGATTGGTTTCGTGTGAATTGTTTTTACTTAATGACCAATCACAGTCAGGCTGTGTCAAGACTCTGGAGAGTTTTTAGTTGGTATCTTGTTAAGCCTTCTGTAAGTATCCTTTCTCTATTCTTTAGTATAGTTCCAGTATAGCATAATATGATATAATATAATATAATTGATATAATATAATATTTCTTCTAAGAACATGGAGTCAGATTCATCTTTCCTCCCCACAACAGGGGACCCTGAAAATACCACACACCCTGACCCATAGTGTGTCAGGTTGTGTTCTGACTCTGTCAGTGTTGTTTTGTATTACTGCATTGTTTGGTTGTTCAGGTTTTTTTTTAATTTTCCCAGTAAAGAGCTGTTATTCCTGCTCCCATATCTCTGCCTGAGAGCCCCTTAATTTCAAAATTATAACAATTTGTGGGGAGCTGTCCTAGGGTGACATTATGATGCTTGTACCCCCATTTGTGTGTTCTGTTTATGCTGGATATCATGTTCTGTGCCTTCAAGACTGGCTCTGAAGAGTGAAAGTTTTGTTTTGGTTTCTCATCAGCCGCTCCCCCACGGCTGGTGGGACATACAGACAGGGCAGTGCACAGTGCTGCTTTTGCTTTTTGCTTGGCTTTTTGCGCTGCTCTTGCTCCTCTTTGCTCCTGCTTTTTGCTTCTGCTCATTAGTTAGTTTAGCTAAGCAGTCAGAATTTTTCCCTGGTCTGTTTTTCCTTTCCCTTTTTGGAATCCCTCGAGCCTGCTCCAGACTGGAACCTGGGAAACACCGAGAGTTTGCACCTTGGGCTGCAGCAGCTGCCCCAGAACGGGAGGGACTGATAACAGAGCGACCACCCCCAGAGAGACTTTGTGAATTTGTCATCTTTTTCAGAGTGGTGACAGAGTGGCATCACCTGGTATTGTTCATTCTGTGTGCTGGGCGTGCTGTGCCTGTTAAATAAACAGGTTCTTTCCACTTCTCTCCGAGGAATCCTTCCTTGATTGGGGGAGGAGCTCTGTGGGTTTGCTTTCTGGAGGAGCCTCCTTGTGGAGGTTTTCTCCCAAATTTGCCCTAAACCATGTGAAATACCAAGCTGTGTTTGGTGTCAGGTAGATACAGGCAATGTGTGTATTTGTAATTGTGGTATGTGTGGAAACCGACCCTGGGACAGTTATAAAGATGAATTCTAATAGTAACTGAGGAAAATAAAGCATGGAAGAGGCCTTTGAACCTATCCTTTGTTTGCAATTAACCTTTATAAGTCTAAAGTTGATTTAGGAGCATTTGAATTAAAGCTTTGAGGATGTTGCTTTTTGACAGGAACTTTCTGCTTGTAGCTAAGCCTCAAAGAGTTTTGCAATAATAACCTTGTGAAGTATAATTTTAGAATATTGCTTGTAGTAAGGATCTTTGAAACTCTAGCTTTAGAATATATAAAAAGGAAACATGCTTATCTCAGGCCTTAACAAAACAGAGAAAAGCAGCTTGAGAAAGGAAGATGAACATCAACTCAAGGATTTATAGTTTGGACCAAGGGAAGCTGGACATCACTGTTATGAGATTTACAGTCCTTGAAATTAAAAGGTGGAACCACATCTGGAAAGCTGGACCTCACCAGATAGCATGCTCCTTCTTTCTTTTGGAAACCTGACCACTAACACCTGGGACACTCCTTTTGGGATACATCCTGAGAAAAACTAAATCACAATCTTGTATAGAATTGTGATGTAAAAATTTGGAATAGAAACTGCTGAGAAAGCTTATGAACATATAAATATTATAACTATTTATATAATATATAAATATATTTTATATACATATTTATAATATTTATATAGAGACCTGTATTTATATAATAAATACCTATAAATACCTGTACGCCTCAGCTATGGGTGTGCAGTTGGAGGGAAAACTTCCCCCACTGTACCCAGAGCTGCATTGCTCATCCTTTACCATATTAATTAATAAATTAATTACTCCTCGAATATTGGCCTGGTGAAGCTTCTCATTAATAGCAACCAGGACAGGAGGGGTTTTCCATTTCCCATCTCAGGGGAGGCTCCTGCCTCCCTCAGCAGCCCCCTCTGCTCAAACTGTTATGAGTACAAAAATTGTCCATTTTTTAAAGGTTGCAGAGTTCACAAGTTAAACCAATTGCTGCCAAGCTGGAGTTCTGACTATTTCTTGTTAATAATTTCATGTTGTAATCCCCTGCTGTTAATGGTTAATTACCTGTTGTTGATGGTTAGCAATCCCCCTTTGTGGAGCATCCCCCTGCTGCCCCCGGAAGGTGGGACTGTGAGGAGGGGGTGACATCGGGGCTGGCATGCAAATGAGGAAACCCCTCCCCAAACCTAGCAGGAAAAACCCCTAAAAACAACGAGCCAACACGGAATTAAGGTATGCAAGTGATGCCTAGACGTGAGGAATGTTATGAGTAGAAAAGCTGCCAATTTTTAAAAAAAAGTTGCAGAGTTCACAGGTTGGGCCAGTTGCTGCCAGGGTGGAGTTCTGTTTGTTGTTGTAATCACTTGTCGTTTTCGTTAACTACCTGTTGTTGATGGTTAAGAATTCCCCCTTTTGTCCTGCTGCTTCCTGGAGGATGGCAAAGAAGAGGGGACATCGGGGTTGGCATGCAAATGACATCAGAGCTGGCATGCAATGGGAGAAACCTCTAACCAAACCTAGCCAAAAACCCCTAAAAACAACGAGCCAACACGGAATTGACAGATCAAAGTGATGTCCAGACGTGAGGAACAGAATCCAGTGTCTGCTAAGACCCTTTTTACCCCTCATCCTAACCTAAAAGGATGTCAGCTAGAAAGAGGACCCCAAATGTCAAACCAAAAAAGGGGAATCTCCTGATGCTCTGGTGACGAGGGAACCCCCAGCTCTGCCTGCAGACCAGCAGACACAGCTGCACTCTTCCTTCTCCCCCTCCGTGCCACTCCTGGGAGCAGCGGCGCTGATTTTTACTAAAACCATTAAAAAGGAGAAAGATCTCCTGCCTCTTTACTTCACAGAGGACCTCGAATGTCAAACTGAAAAAGAGGAATCTCCTGATGCTCTCATGAGGACGGAACCCCCAGCTCAGCCCACAGACCAGCGGACAGAGCTGCACACTTCCTCCTCCTCCCTGCCACTCCTGGGAGCAGCAGCGGCGTGAGACCCATCGGTTCTTCCCACCCGAGCTGATCACTTTTAATAAGAGCATTAAAAAGGAGAAAGGTCTCCTGCCCTATTTCACTCTTCTGTGCCACTCCTGGGAGCAGCGGCGGCGTGAGCGCGACCTGTCACTTCTCCCACCTGAGCTGATTCTTACTAAAAGCATTCAGAAGGAGAAAGGTCTCCTGCCCTGTTCATTTCACAGAGGACCTCGAATGTCAAACTGAAAAAGGGGAATCTCCAGATGCTCTCGTGAGGACGGAACCCCCAGCTCTGCCCGCAGACCAGCAGACACAGCTGCACTCTTCCTCCTCCTCCTCAGCGCCACTCCGGGGAGCAGCGGTGCCGTGAGCGCGACCCATCAGCTCTCCCCACCCGAGCTGATCACTTTTCCTAAAACCATTAAAAAGGAGAAGCATCCCCGGCCCTGTTCGTTCAGCCCGTACCGTCCGTCCCGCGAGCGGTGCAGGCTGCCGTGGTAGCTGCTGACTTTGCTGTGCACGCTGCCGGCCTTGCTCCTCTGCTCGTCCAGCACGGCCAGCTGCGTGGACGAGGCGTGCGTGGAGGTGCCCTGCGTGGAGGTGCCCCGCGACTTGCGGATGATGGGCGTGTTGGGGTCCCGCAGCAGCGACTGCGCGAAGTCCGGCTCCTGCAGCACCTGGCGGCTCTCGTTGACGACCCTGAGCGGAGCAATTAGCGGTAATTAGCGCGGGGTGAAAGCGATCACGGCGTTGGCTTGGCCAACAAGAGCATCATTGACATGATAATGTCCCCGTGTGGTTGTTTTAGCCCCCTGTGTGGTTGTTTTAGCCTATTTGAATCCTTGAAGGATGGACCAAAAGTCATCTAAGGATGGAGGAGTCACCAAAAACTTTCTGCTTTAAAACATCTTAAAGGACACTATATCCCAATATACCCTATAAAAATATATTTTTAATAGTAATATAAATATTATTTAAAATTTTAAATAATAATACAAAATATTATAAGACTTATAAATTTTATATTTTAATAATTTTATATCTAAATAATTTTTATAATTAATAATAATTTATAATATTTATAGTATTTATAAATTTTATTTATATATAATAATATGATGAAATTCTCAATATTTATTAGAAATTTTATATTCCTAATATATATATATATATATATTCCTAATATATATATTCCTAATTATATTTTATATATATATATATATATATAATATTCCTGATATATTCCTAATATTTATTAGGAATTTCTGCTCTTTTGTCTGTGCCCTGAAATATTTTCCAGTCTGCAAATCAGAAATATTTATTAGGAAAGCACCTACCCGCAGCTACTACAAAATCATAGATTGTCTCTAAATCATTGCCAACCTTAATCTAAATTAATGTCAGCCTTACAGAAGCCACAAGAAATTCTTGTTGTCACTTTATCAAGCTGCTCTTCAGCACCAATGCATCAGGAAGATTAAAATTAGAGACAAATGCCTTCAACTGCAGCCACGGTGAGAGGAATCTGAATTTAATTCCAATTTAAAGCTCTGATTCAGCTGGCTAGGTGCACATTTATAAATAAAAAGCTTCCATTCCACCTAAACACCATGAAGTGTTTATTCGACACTTAATTCTTAAAAACATTTTGAAGATGGACAAATGTAGGTTTGATTCCGGGAACAAATATTTAGGGAGAAATAAGGAATTTTTTGTCCTTCCTGTCTCCATTCTGAATTGTGACTTTTCTATCCATTCCTGCCTTTGTGTGTGTGAAAACCCAGCCCGGGGCAGCAAGGGAAGGTTCATCTGTAAAAAACCCGTGCTCACTCCTTTTTCCTGCGCCCGTGGAAGAAGCTGGCCCACTCAAAGCAGGTCTTCTTGCTCCCAACCCAGAACACCGAGGGGATGCCAACCACCAAGGCCATCAGGTACTTCATGAGGAACAGGATCAGGTCTGGACGGCTCATCTGGGTGACCTGGGCAGAGAAAAAGAGAGAAAAGGAAAGTTCTGCCACCCATCCTGGCTCACCACGGGGTGTGAACACACTGAAATCATCGTGAGGCGGCCGGGGCTCCTTTGTTCCTGCTCCGCGGAGCACGAGCAGAGCTCGGCAGGGCCCGGAGCTGCCCCCACGACAAAGGAAGGGCTCGGCTGCTGCGAGGTCCTGGCCTTTATTTGTATCTCTGCTCTTTTGTCCGTGCCCTGAATGATCCTGGAATGTTTTCTAGTCTGCAAATCAGAGAGAGTCGTTGCTTTGATGGGATGAACCCACGCAGGACCAGGTGCTGCTCTTGGGAAAAATGCCAGTGGAGCTTCATGGATGGTCAGCACTGAGCCTTTGCTCCTTGCAGGGTTTCCTGATTCCTTCCCTTGGGAATTCAAGGCTCTGGCCAGGTTCTTATCAACCTGTGTTCTTGTTCTTATCAACCCAGCCAAACGTTCTCTCTTCAGGCAGAAAACCCTCACAAAATCAAATTTTCCAGATATTTTCATGGCCAAAGGGTTGGTTTGGAGAAGACAAAGATTTTCCTTCCAGGAAGGTCTGTAGGGTATCTGCAGAACAAACACCAGGAGCTTTCTGGAACTGATAACCTGGCCCAAAAACTGAACCTTCAGGGAGAGAGAACTTCCAGAGGAGGCCTGGGAGGGGCCACCAAGATGGGGAGGGAAGGAACCAACTCATGGTGGGGAGAAGTCTTCTGTGGGCATCTGTGTGGTCACCGTGGAATTCCAACAATTCCAGCAACTGGGAGAGCTGGGATCCAGGCTGGGAGAGCTGGGGGTGCTCACCTGGAGAGGAGAAGGATCCAGGGAGAGCTCAGAGCCCCTTCCAGGGCCTAAAGGGGCTCCAGGAGAGCTGGAGAGGGACTGGGGACAAGGGATGGAGGGACAGGACACAGGGAATGGCTGCACACTGCCAGAGGGCAGGGATGGACGGGATATTGGGAAGGGATTGTTCCCTGGGAGGGTGGGGAGGGGCTGGGCTGGAATTCCCAGAGAAGCTGTGGCTGCCCCTGGATCCCTGGAGCGCCCAAGGCCAGGCTGGACAGGGCTTGGAGCAGCCTGGGATTTCTGGAAGGTGTCCCTGCCCATGTCAGGGAGTGGAACAGGACAAGCTCTAAGGTCCCTCCAACCCAACCCATTCTGTCCTGTTCTATTCATCTCATGGAACCTGGATTCTCCTCCCAGTCCTCCCTGGCTTGCTTTGGTCTTTACTGCAAAAACCATTTTTGATTTGTGCAATCCTTCACATCCACCATCATTTCTGTCCCATTCTCTTCACCCTCAGACTCTTCACATGAATTTTCCAGTCATTCTCATACTGTCGCAGACATTTCTCCACAGAAATCCTTTCTTTCAGATTTCTGTGTCTTCGGGAGGCCAGAGGCTCCAGCAGACAAGGTAAACAATTATTATCAGCTGCTGGGGAATGCAACAGGAACACCTTGATTGGCTCATTTTCTATGTTTATAATTAAGAGCCAATCACCAGTGCAAGCTAGGGGACTGAGTCCTTGAACACAACTTTGTTGTAGATTTTTTTCTATCTATTCTTAGCTAGCCTAGCTGCTCTGCAAACCTCTCTCTATATTCTTTTTAGTATAACTATAACGTATTATATCATATATTAATAAATCAAGCCTTCTGATTCAAGAAACAAGATTCACCGTCTCTCTCTCACCAGCTGCGCCCACTCAGGCCTGGTAATATCACACTGTCCAAACTCTTTCAAATACCAACTCTTCCCCTTGGTTCTGCTTCTGCTTCAAGGTACAGCAAGGAAGGGAATGCTGGAGAAGCTGGAGGGAGGTGAGAGCACAAAGGATGGCAGGATGATGCAGAATGAAGCCAAACAGATCCTGTGAGGGCTGGAATGGATTTCCCAGAGAAGCTGTGGCTGCCCCTGGATCCCGGCAGTGTCCAAGGCCAGGCTGGACGGGGTTTGGAGACACCTGGGATGGTGGGATGGGTCCAGGTTGGATCTGGATGAGTTTTGGTCCCTTCCCAAACCATTCTGTGATTCCGTGATCCCCAACACCCCCTGGCCCCTAAATTACTCAGCCTTTAACAAGAGGTTCCCTGCTTTTTGTCACAGCTGAGGGAGATTTCCAAACCCCTCGAATTTTCCTACACCTTGAGAATTTTTATTTTCTCGGGAGATGAGGGCAAGAGAAAACACAGAGGACAAACAGCAGAATTATCCTGATCCCAACAGGAATGAACTCAGTGCACAGTGGGATAAGAAAGGCCCAAGGACTGGCAGGAAGGTTTAATTGTGGTTGTTTAATTGGGGCGAGGTGCCCAAGAAATCTCCCCATTGCTTTGGGACGGATGGTGACCGTGCTGGAAAAGACACCAGACCTCAGGAAGTGACTGAGCAGCCCAATTACAAATTCAAAGTTTTTTCCCCCAAAAACATAAATTCAAAGTCAAACCATGCCCTGTGCCAGGGGGGTTTGCCAGAAATAGGCTCCCACCTATATTGCAATTTAAATTAATAGTAATAATGACAATAATAATGATAATAATGACAATAATAATGAAAATAATAACGGCAATGATAATGATAATATTCCAATTAATGCTGAGGGGCAACACAGGTTTAACCCAGCAAATCCAGGTTTAATATTTTGTATTATTGCACATTTTTAGTCCTGTCAGCTATTTTCCTATATGGAAAACGGGAGTGCAGAAATGTCACGAGCATAATTAGAAATGTCACAAGTGTCCAGTCTGTGACAGAGGGTGACAATCAGAGCTGCCCTCTGATCCTACAGGCTTGTATTGATGTGGAACCTCCCAGAACAACACACAGAGCCAGTTTTCCCCCCAAATTATAAATTCAAAGTTTTTCCCCCCAGAATATAACTTCAAAGTCAAATCATGCCCTGTGTCGGGGGGATTTGCCAGAATCCCACCCTGTGATATCCCAGGTAATGCTGAGGGGCAGCACAGGTGTAACCCAGCACATCCGGGTTTGATATTTTGTATTATTGCACATTTTTAGTCCTGTCACCAGTGGAGATGGGAAACGGGAGTGCAGAAATGCCATGAGCATAATTAGAAATGTCACGAGCATAATTAATTAGAAATGTCATGAGCACGTGTCCAGTCTGTGACAGAGGGTGACAATCAGAGCTCCCCTCTGATCCTGCGGCTTGTATTGATGTGGAACACAGGTACAACCTCCAGAACAACACACAGAGCCAGTTTTTACCCAAAAATATAAATTAAAAGTCAAATCATACCCTGTGCCAGGAGGATTTGCCAGAAATAAGCTCCCACCTTGTGATATTCCAATTAATAATGATAATGATAATAATAATATTCCAATTAATGCTGAGGGACAGCACAGCTTCCACTGGTTTCACCCAGCACATCCAGGTTTAACATTTTAATAATATTTTGTATTATTGCACATTTTTAGTCCTGTCACCACTGGAGATGGAAAACAGGAGTGCAGAAATGCCATGAGCATAATTAAAAATATCATGAGCATAATTAGGAGATGATCCTGGATTTTTCCATCCACCTCTGCCCCAGGGATGCTGAAGGGTCTTGGGCACCACTGGACCCTCCCACAGAATTTTGTAGCCAAATTGTGAAATTACCCAGAATTCAACAATATTAACTATTACCCAATTAAAAATTACCCAGCAAAACAAAGGTCTCAAAAATCCACTATATTATATTATATTATATTATATTATATTATATTATATTATATTATATTATATTATATTATATTATATTATATTATATTATATTATATTATATTATATTATATTATATTATATTATATTATATTATATTATATTATATTTGCATTATATTGCATTATATTGCATTATATAATATATAACATATAACATATATTATATATAATATATCATATAATATCATATATCATATCATAAAATATCATAATTGCATTATATTGCATTATATAACATATAATATATAACATATAACATACAATATACAATATATAAAATATAAAATATATAATATTATATATTATATATTATATATTATATATTATATATTATATATTATATATTATATATTATATATTATATATTACATATTATTATTTCATCACTACCTCCTTTGGCACTGAGTGGAATAAATGGCGAAATTCATAATTTCTTAGTGAAGGTGACATTCATTCATTTTTATGTTTAATTATTTATATTTCTATTTAATGTCCATGGGGTTAAATCTCCCCAGGCAAAACCTCTGGCCTGAAGGGAACTGAGTTTTGAATTTTTCATCAAGAACAAACCACCAGCTCTGCTCACTGCATTAATTCCACCAGGATATTACAATAAATCACTCAACAGCCGAATCTCCTGGCTCAGCGTGCTCCTGCTGAGTGCTACAAATAAATCCAAATGAAAAAATGGAAATAAACCCATCCAACAAATCCTCCAGGTGAGAGGGAGCTCGTCCTGCTCTTTGGCAAAGAGAGTTATTAAACGTCATCCCACACTTTTCTGCAAATTAACGCCCAATAAATTCACATGAATGCTGAGTGACTGCACCCGTTGGAACAAAATTCACCTGCAGACACCAGGCATTTATAATAATTAACAATATTTATAATAATTAACAGCAGAAAAATGAAATTTGGAATTATTCTTTAAGGTTTATTGGGCTAAAAATCAGGTGTTTGAGCCCAAAGGCACTGAGACAGAAACCAGTTTTAAAATCAGCAAAATTGGGCAAAAATTCACATTAATGCTGAGTGACTGCACCTGTTTGGAACAATGTTCACCTGCAGGCACCGGGTATTTATAATAATTCACAACATTTATGATAATTAACATTGGAAAAATGAAATTACTCTTTAAGGTTTATTTGGTGTTTGAGCCCAAAGGCGCTGGGACACCTCCAACCCCAAAACACTGGGACAGAAACCAGATTTAAAAACACCAAAATTGGGCAAAAATTCACATTAATGCAGAGTGACTGCACCTGTTGGAAACAAAATTCATCTGCAGACACCAGGTATTTATAATAATTAACAATATTTATAATAACTAACACTGGAAAAGTGAAATTTGAAATTATTCTTTAACATTTATTGGGCTAAAAATCAGATATTTGAGCCCAAAGGCGCTGGGACAGAGACCAGTTTTAAAAACAGCAAAACTGGGCAAAAACTTACTCGTGTTCATTGCCGAAATGTAAATTTTTTTACTGTCCAGCTATTTAGGAAGAGCGAAAAATACAAATGAATTCACCACACATGAAATTATGAATTTTCCTGGAATATCCAAATTCCACAAGCCAACTCAGCCTAAATGCAAAATATTTAAATATTTCCCAAAAGTATCTCTGATCATCATCTGCTCTGGTATAATTATATATTAGATATAAACAATATATTATTCATATAAATTATAAATAAATCAGAAATTTTCCCAGAGAAAAGAGAATTCTGGTGGCGATTTTGTGTTTTCCTCCAGCCCTGATCCCATTCCTGGGAATGTAAAAGGGATTTGTGCACTCCAGGAACAGGAGAATTAGAAAATCTCATGGATTTTCAGAATTTTTGGGTTAAAAAAGACCTGAAAGCTTCATCCAGTTCCAGCCATGACATCTCCCACCATCCCGGGCTGCTCCCAGCAACGCTGCACAGTTCCAGGGATGGAGAAGCCACGAATTCTTTGGGAATTCCATTTTCTGAGAATTCCATTCTTTCTTTGGGAATTCCATTCTTTGGGAATTCCATTCTTTCTTTGGGAATTCCATTTTTTGGGAATTCCATTTTCTGGGAATTCCATTCTTTTGGAATTCCATTTTTTGATAATTCCATTCTTTGGGAATTCCATTCTTTGGGAACTCCATTCTTTCTTTGGGAATTCCATTCTTTGGGAATTCCATTTTTTGATAATTCCATTCTTTGGGAATTCCATTCTTTGGGAACTCCATTCTTTCTTTGGGAATTCCATTTTTTGGGAATTCCATTCTCTGGGAATTCCATTCTCTCTTTGGGAATTCCATTCTCTGGGAATGCCATTCTTTCTTTGGGAATTCGATTCTCTGGGAATTCCATTTTTTGAGAATTCCATTCTTTCTTTGGGAATTCCATTCTTTGGGAATTCCATTCTTTCTTTGGGAATTCCATTTTTTGGGAATTCCATTCTCTGGGAATTCCATTCTTTGGGAATTCCATTTTTTGATAATTCCATTTTTTGGGAATTCCATTCTTTGGGAACTCCATTCTTTCTTTGGGAATTCCATTCTTTGGGAATTCCATTTTTTGAGAATTCCATTCTTTCTTTGGGAATTCCATTCTTTCTTTGGGAATTCGATTCTCTGGGAATTCCATTTTTTGAGAATTCCATTCTTTCTTTGGGAATTCGATTCTCTGGGAATTCCATTCTTTGGGAATTCCATTCTTTCTTTGGGAATTCCATTTTTTGGGAATTCCATTCTCTGGGAATTCCATTCTTTGGGAATTCCATTCTTTGATAATTCAATTTTTTGGGAATTCCATTCTTTGGGAATTCCATTTTTTGATAATTCCATTCTTTGGGAATTCCATTCTTTGGGAATTCCATTCTTTGTTTGGGAATTCCATTCTTTGGGAATTCCAATTTTTGATAATTCCATTCTTTGGGAATTCCATTCTTTGGGAACTCCATTCTTTCTTTGAGAATTCCATTCTCTGGGAATTCCATTCTCTCTTTGGGAATTCCATTCTTTGGGAACTCCATTCTTTCTTTGGGAATTCCATTCTCTGGGAATTCCATTCTTTGGGAATTCCATTCTTTCTTTGGGAATTCAATTTTTTGGGAATTCCATTCTTTCTTTTAGGAATTCCATTCTCTGGGAATTCCATTCTCTCTTTGGGAATTCCATTCTCTGGGAATGCCATTGTTTTGGAATTCCATTCTCTGGGAATTCCATTATTTGGGAATTCCATTCTTTCTCTGGGCATTCCATTCTTTCTTTTAGGAGTTCCATTCTCTGGGAATTCCATTCTTTAGGAATTCCACTCTTTGGGAATTCCACTCTTTGGGAATTTCATTTTTTAGGAATTCCATGTTTTAGGAATTCCATTTTTGGGAATTCCATTCCAGGGAAGGATTTCCCTGCGGATCTGGGCTCTGAGGAAAAGAAGGAAATGCGGGATTTGGGTCGAGGGCCCCGCGCTGGAGCTGCTCAGGCACATCCAGGAGCTCTCACCCAGCAGCTTCCGTCAGATGCAGAGATCACAAATTAAATAAATTCGTTTCTGCACCCGTTCCTTCCCTCCCATCCGCTGTGCCCCTGCAGGGAAGCTTTTCCCTCAGTGAATCCGGGAATCCTCAGCAAATGTGGAATTTGATGGGTCCCAAGGAGGAAATCGTGAATCTGAGTCCATGTTCTTAGAAGGCTAATTTATTATTTTATGGTATTATATGATATTAATCATATCATATCATATCATATATATTAATTATATATATTATATTGTATTATACCGTATTATATATTATATATTATATATTATATATTATATAACATATATTATATATTATATATTATATATTATACATCATATATTATATATTACATATTATGATATGTTATTATATTATATATTATATGTATTAAATATATTAATTATATATATTATACAAATATTGTATTATAATATAATATAATATAATATAATATAATATAATATAATATAATATAATATTATATTATATTATATTATATTATATTATATTATATTATATTATATTATTTTGTATTACATCATATTATGTTACATTATGTTATATTAAATTATATTAATTATATATATTATATTATATTATGCTATATTATGTTATACTATATTATATTGTATTTATCATATTACATTATATATAGTATATTATATGATGATATAATATATCATATTGTGTTATGTTATATTATATATTAATTATATAGTATATTGCATTATATTATTATATATATTTAATCACATAATATAATATAATATAATATAATATAATGTAATGTAATGTAATGTAATGTAATGTAATATAATATAATATAATATAATATAATATTACATGACATGACATGACATGACATGACATGACATGACATGACATGATATATAGAGGAAGGACACAGACAGAAAGCTGCAAATAACGATAATCAACCCCCCCCGACTCGTTGACACAGCCCGACTGTGATTGGCCGTTGAATGAAACCAATCCACCTGCTGCAATAACCAATCTCCCAGCGCATTGCAAAGCAGCAAACACACGAGAAGCCAGTGAGAAAATCTCGTTTTCGTTTTTCCCTCAGGTTTCCCAGGAGCAGAGCCCTGGGCAAAGGGGAATTTTCGGGAAATGTGACGGCGACAAGGGAACGCTGTTCCCTCGTGGGTGGGCAGGTGCTCAGAAAAAGGTTAAAAACACCAATTTCCACCTTTCTCCAGGGAAAAGCAGCGTGCTCCGCGGGCACGCTGCTCATTTCAATATTTATCTAACAATTCCTGAATATTTTCCCCTCCTGCCCCCAAATGATCAATCACAGTTCATTAATTTGAATTTCATTGCTTTTTTCCTGACGGGGACCCGCGGCCTCTTCCCACGTGTGTGAAAATACAAATGAATGAGCACGGGGTGTGTGTGGGGAAAAGCCTACACAGCCCCTGTGCCCTCCTCTGGGGCAAAAACTGCAATTATTTGGTATTTCCCTCAGGATAAATGCAATGAAATTCAAATTAACCCCGGCTCTTGGTGAAAATGGGAAAGATTTCAGAATTGTTTCCATCACTGTCGTTGCTCTGAGATCCAGGAGTACACTCACAATTTATTTTCCAGTCAACATTTGTCACTGTAAAGTAAATTATAGTTATTAAAATCTTGCTTGTTTTGCTTAAAAAGCAATGAAATTCAAATTAACCCACGCTTGCGCTGAAAATGGGAAAGAGCAAAGAGAACCCAATCCAGTGGCCTTGATTTCAGAATTGTTTCCATCACTGCCATTGCTCTGACAAACTCATAATTTTTTTTGCAGTTAACATGGTAGGATTTGTCACTGGAAATTATTATTATAATTATTAAAATCTTGCTTGTTTTGCTTAAAAAGCAATGAAATTCAAATTAACCCATGCTCTTGTTGAAAATGGGAAGGATTTCAGGATTGTTTCCATCACTGCCATTGCTCTGAGATCCAGGATTACACTCACAGTTTGTTTTCTAGTCAACGTGGTAAGATTTGTCACTGTAAATTAAATTATTGTTATTATTATTATTATTATTACTAAAATCTTGTTTCATTTCTTAAATTGCAATGAAATTCAAATTAACCCCTGCTCTTGTTGAAAATGGGAAGGATTTCAGGATTGTTTCCATCACTGCCATTGCTCTGACAAACTCACAATTTGTTTTCCAGTAAATGTGGTAAGATTTGTCACTGTAAAGTAAATTATTATTATTAAAATCTTGCTTGTTTTGCTTAAATTGCAATGAAATTCAAATTAACCCACGCTTGTGTTGAAAATGGGAAAGATTTCAGGATTGTTTCCATTGCTCTGAGATCCAGGATTACACTCACAGTTTGTTTTCCAGTCAACATGATAAGATTTGTCACTGTAAATTAAATTATTGTTGTTATTATTATTATTATTATTATTATTATTATTATTACTAAAATCTTGTTTCATTTCCTAAATTGCAATGAAATTCAAATTAACCCCTGCTCTTGTTGAAAATGGGAAAGATTTCAGGATTGTTTCCATCACTGCCATTGCTCTGACAAACTCACAATTTGTTTTCCAGTCAAATGAGGTAAGATTTGTCACTGTAAAGTAAATTATTATTATTAAAATCTTGCTTGTTTTGCTTAAATTGCAATGAAATTCAAATTAACCCACGCTTGTGTTGAAAATGGGAAAGATTTCAGGATTGTTTCCATTGCTCTGAGATCCAGCATTTCACTCACAGTTTGGTTTCCAGTTAACATGATAGGATTTGTCACTGTAAAGTAAATTATTATTAAAATCTTGCTTGTTTTGCTTAAAAAGCAATGAAATTCAAATTAACCCACGCTTGTGTTGAAAATGGGAAAGATTTCAGGATTGTTTCCATTGCCCTGCAATCCAGCATTTCACTCACAGTTTGGTTTCCAGTCAAACGTGGTGGGATTTGTCACTGTAAATGAAATTATTATTGTTATTTCCATTGCCCTGCGATCCAGCATTTCACTCACAGTTTGGTTTCCAGTTAACATGGTAGGATTTGTCACTGTAAATGAAATTATTATTGTTATTTCCATTGCTCTGCGATCCAGCATTTCACTCACAATTTGGTTTCCAGTTACCGTGGGGGAAAAAATGAAATTTTTGCCCACAAAAATGGAGGAATTCCATCCTGAAATTCCGTTTCATGCGGCCCATTCCACCCTGCCACCTCAAAGGATGTTGAAAATGTGCAGTAAAATAAGAAATGAACCATTACCAGCTCAAAAAGTGCATTCGTGAAAACGGGAGATGAGCAAACTGCTGAATTCTTGAATTAAAATTACAGCAGGTGAGAGGATTTTAATCCTATCGGGATTTTAATCCCAATATTAAAACCCATCGGTCCAGTGTTGTCAGACAACGCATTAAAATTTGTTAAAATTTGAATTTTAAAATTAATTTTCTTTAAAATTTGTTAAAAATTCAGTGCTAACAGGAATAAATTTTATTTTAAAAATAAAATAAAATTAACAATAAAAAAGTTAATTTCATTCAAATTAAATAAACAGCAGGCAGGGATGGGAGTGAGTGGGCGAAAAAAAAAAAAAAATCTTATTTAAATTTATTCCACAGCAATAGGGAGGAAAAAAAAAAAGGGGAAAAATGGGATTGTCTATTTTTGTTACAGATAAAAATGATATTTGCAATTACATCATCTTCCAGAATAATTAAATTCTTCAAAACATCAAGGCAATTTTAATTTTTTTTAAAGAGGAGATCAGAAGGAAAATAGAGAAGATTTGGAGAAAAGCGCAGGAACTGCTTCAAAGGACTCAGCGAAAATTACTTTCAAAGGAAAAATTGCTTTTAAATTACTTTTTCACTCCCTGAAATTTACTTTTAAAAAGAGTTTCGCTCATCATTCCTGCAGAAAATTTCCTCCCTATCAGCAGCAAAGTGAAATAATTTTCCATGAGATTCCCAAATTCCAGGAATTTCCGTCTTTGGTGCTTATTTACATTCAATCCTCAAAAAACGGGCAAAAAGAATTCTTTATTTATTTTCTTTCTGGGCTGATTGCAGAGATCCAACCAAGGCTGGATTTAAATGTGAATTTAAATGTGAATTAAAAAGTGAATTTAAATGTGAATTAAAAAGTGAATTTAAATGTGAATTAAAAAGTGAATTTAAATGAGTTTATTCTGATTTTTGACTGATATTTCTGATTTCAGGCACACAAATGAAGACAGGTTCTGGTTCTTATCTGACCAAACTCTCCCCTTTGGAATATTTTGAATTTTGGGAATATTTCTACTTCTGGGAATATTTCTCATTTTGGGAATATTTCTGATTTTAGGCAGCCAAAAAAACAGAATTTCTGGTTTTCATCTGACTAAACTCTTTGCTTGGGAATATTTCTAATTTTTGGGAATATTTCTGATTTTAGGCAGCCAAATAAACAGAATTTCTGCTTTTTATCTGACCAAATTCTTTGCTAGGAGGTATTTCTAATTTTTGGAATATTTCTAATTTTTGGAATATTTCTAATTTTGGGAATATTTCTAATTTTGGGAATATTTCTGATTCCAGGCAGCCAAATATTTCTGACCAAACTCGCCACTTGGGAACAATTTTCATTTGGGGAATATTTCTAATTTGGGAATATTTCTGATTCCAGGCAGCCAAGTAAACATTAAAGCTTCAAAAAATATGCTTTTATTTCACCATTATTCCCCACAAAATTCCCATTTTCCCCCCTAATTTAAGGATAAATTTCACCACCGTGAGCTGAGGATAAAATAATTTCCCACCACAGCTTTGGGAATCTGGTTCAGTTACAAATCTGGATTATTTCATATGGGAAGAGTGGAAAAAAATATAAACGGAGGAGTTAAAAGGAAAAAAAAAATTTTTTTTGAGGGGAAAAAAAAAATAAATTGAGGGATTAAAAGGGAAAAAAAATTGAGGGGAAAAAATAGAAATGGAGGGGTTAAGAGGAAAAAAACCAACATTTTTTGAGGGGAAAAAAATATAAATGGAGGGGTTAAGAGGAAAAAAAAAACCCAACATTTTTTGAGGGGAAAAATATAAATGGAGGGGGTTAAAAGGAAAAAAAAATGAGGGAAAAAAGTAGAAATGGAAGGGTTAAAGGGAAAAAAACCCTTTAATGCCCCCTGGGCTCTCGGCTCCTTCAGCCCAATTTGCAGTGAATGAAACCTCAGAAACCTCCATTGTTCCTTTGGCTATTTTTATTTTATTTTAATTTATTTTTATTTTTATTTTATTTTATTTTATTTTATTTTATTTTATTTTATTTTATTTTATTTTATTTTATTTTATTTTATTTTATTTTATTTTATTTTATTTTATTTTATTTTATTATTCCAACCCTCAGTTTCAAGTTTTTGCTGAGAATTTGGCCTCCTCAAAACCCTGATGACTTTATAGATGCTTAAATTTTAATTATTTCAATGTTTAAATTTAAATTTCCATCGGTACGCGGTGGTGTTGGAAATGAATCAAGACAAAGCCACGTGTCTCCCTTTTTTATTTTTCTTTTCTTTTCTTTTCTTTTCTTTTCTTTTCTTTTCTTTTCTTTTCTTTTCTTTTCTTTTCTTTTCTTTTCTTTTCTTTTCTTTTCTTTCCTTTCCTTTTCCTTTCCTTTTCCTTTTCCTTGAAATTTCCTTGAAATTTCCTTTCCTTGAAATTTCCTTTTCCTTTTCCTTTTCCTTTTCCTTTTCCTTTTCCTTTTCCTTCTCCTTTTCTTCCTTTTCCTTTTTTTCTTTTTTTTCTCTGTTTTTAAGCATTTGAGATTCAAACCACAGCAGTGAAGAATTAATCAAACAAATAAAATTGCAACCACCCACAGATTTCCTGCCATAAAAATTGGATGGAAGAGCCCCACCTTAATAAAACCTTACAGAAAAAAACCAAAAACAACCCCCAGAAAGGGTTAAAAGGTAATAAAAGGATTATTCTCAAACCTTTAAGTGATATTTTATTGCGTTGAAATGTGAGCTGGGATGACTCAGCTGCTGTTTTAACTGCTTCGGAGCCAAAACGGTGATTTTTAAATATCCCTCGTGTGTGCAGCTGTAAAATCGAAATTTGCTGTAAAACCCTCTGGAAATAAAGCTCCTTTAAATTTAATTTATTTATTTTAATTTTTTAAAATTTATTTATATATTTATTTATTTATTTTTCTATTTTCTGCAAATTATTTTAAATAATTAAATTTAGTATTCCTTTCAATTTAATGATTTAAAATAATCGGCAGAAAATATCTAAGGAATGTAATTCCAAAGAAATCTGACGTTTTGGCCCAAAATCAGGCAATTAATCCCTAAAATATTTTATTTTCTGAATAAAGCAGTGCAGAGTTTGATCTCAGGGCTCTCAGAGGCTTCTGTTCCTGTGATAACTCAATTAAACCCAGCAGATCAATCTCAGTTTCTTGGAAAAAAAACCCCCCAAGCTGATGGGCTGCAAGCTCTGGTTTTCTTCAGGAGATGCTTTAAATCAGATTTTATACGGATGGAGGAGATGGAAAACCTCCAGGCCATCAAAAACCCCCAAAACTGCTACAGACGAACAAAAATGACAAAAATCAGTTCAAACCTCAAAATTCTTTACTATAAAAACTTCCAACGACCAAAAGTAAACTCATCGAACCCTGGTCCTGAGGCTGGTTTGAAAAAACATCTTTACATCTTCAGTCGGAGCCACGCAACCCAAAAACTCCAGGAAAAATCACCAAGAGTTGATGGAAATTCTGATTTCCCAGCAACACCCAATAAAGAATTATCCCAATAATTTGAATGTGGCAACAAATTTTTAAAATTTTGAACAGGAACAGCAGAGCTTTGAGCGAGGAACTCAACGAGGAACTCAGTGAGGAACTCAACGAGGAACTCAGTGAGGAACTCAGTGAGGAACTCAACGAGGAACTCAGTGAGGAACTCAACGAGGAACTCAGTGAGGAACTCAACGAGGAACTCAGTGAGGAACTCAGTGAGGAACTCAACGAGGAACTCAGTGAGGAACTCAACGAGGAACTCAGTGAGGAACTCAGTGAGGAACTCCACGAGGAACTCAGTGAGGAACTCTCCACTTCCACCCGGTTCAACTTCCACAGCAATAATTTCACACAGCACCTTTGGATGAGCAGCACCTGTGAGAAACCTGAGTGTACCTGTGAGAACCTCAGGCAGAGGAGGGAAAATCCGCCCTCGGCGTCGGCTCGGAGTGCAGAGAGCCCCAAAGGTCCCTGGAGCCAGCCCAGGGCTCACGCCCCAAGTGATTCCACTGCTCCAAATCCACCATCATCGTGGACACCACCATCATCGTGGACACCACCATCATCGTGGACACCACCATCATCATGGACACCACCATCATCGTGCCCACCAACATCATCGTGCCCACCACCATCATCATGGACACCACCATCATCGTGGACACCACCATCATCGTGGACACCACCATCATCATCATGGACACCACCATCATCGTGCCCACCACCATCATCATGGACACCACCATCATTGTGCCCACCACCATCATCATAGACACCACCATCATCGTGGACACCACCATCATCGTGGACACCACCATCATCGTGGACACCACCATCATCATGGACACCACCATCATCGTGCCCACCACCATCATCATGGACACCACCATCATCATGGACACCACCATCATTGTGCCCACCACCATCATCATAGACACCACCATCATCGTGGACACCACCATCATCGTGGACACCACCATCATCGTGCCCACCACCATCATCATGGACACCACCATCATCATCGTGCCCACCACCATCATCGTGGACACCACCATCATCGTGCCCACAACCTCCACCCCTTCCAGAGGGGGAGCACACAAAGAATCCATTTTCCCCCAAGCAAACCCAAATTTTCTACATTCCCTTTGTTCTCGGGATACCTTTGCATGCACATGGACACCATGTCCACCAGCATCTGCTTTGAGTGGAAAGAGCCCCAAAAGGGCTCTGGAACCAGCCCATGGCTGACATTCCACTGTTCCAAATCCACCATCATTGTGCTCACCACCATATTGTGCCCACCACCTTCTTCCTTTCCAGAGGGGGAGTGCACAAAGAATCCATTTTTTCCCCCAAATAAATTCATATTTTCTACATTCTCTTTGCTCTCAGGACACCTTTGTAGGTATCACAGCACCTGCTTTGAGTGCAAAGAGACCCAAAAGGTCTCAACCCATGGATCGCATTGCAAGTGATTCCACTGCTCCAAATCCACCATCATCAAGGACGCCACCATCACCGTGCCCACCACCTCCATCCCTTCCAGAGGGGGAGCACACAAAGAATCCATTTTCCCCCCCAAAAATCCAGATTTTCTACCTTCTCTTTATTCTCAGGATACCTTTGCATGCACATGGACACCATGTCCACCAGCATCTGCTTTGAGTGGAAAGAGCCCCAAAAGGGCTCTGGAACCAGCCCATGGCTCACATTCCACTGTTCCAAATCCACCATCATCGTCCCCACCACCATCATCGTGCCCACCACCTCCATCCCTTCCAGAGGGGGAGCACACCAAGAATCCCTCAAGCAAACCCAACTCTTGTACCTTCTCTTTGTTCTCAGGACACATTTCAGGTGTGAAAATGCAAAAAAGGACAACGGAAAGCCAAAAAAGAACAACGGAAAACCAAAAGCGATGGTGGAAAACCAAAAAAGGACAACAGAAAGCCAAAAAAGGATGGAAAGCCAAAAAAGGACAACGGAAAGCCACAAAAGGATGATGGAAGGAAGGTTGGGCATGGAGCCGGGCGGCGCTGCTCACCTGGAAGGGACAGGGGATGTGGTACTCGCGGCAGCGCTCCTGGATCCACGTGGTCTCCCACACGCCCCGGTAGGCCTGCTCGTAGAAGTAGCAGCCGATGACCACCAGCAGGGGCACGAGGTAGAGCACGCTGAAGACGCCGATGCGGATCATGAACTTGACCAGCTTGTCCTGGTTCTCCTTCTCCAGCGGGATCTCGATGCGCACGCGGTTGAGGGAGATGATCCCGGCCAGCAGCAGGGACACCCCCACCACCACGTAGAGGCACAGGGGCGCCAGCACGAAGTAGCGCAGCGCGTCCACGTCGTAGAGCCCCACGAAGCACACGCCGCTGATGTTGTCGCCCTCGATCTTGTTCATGGCCAGCAGGATGATGGTGAGCGTGCCCGGGATGCCCCAGGCGCTGGCGTGGAACAGCAGCGCCTTCTTCTCGATGGCCTCGCTGCCCCACTTGGGCACGGCGGCCAGGAACCAGGTGATGGTGAGGATGACCCACCAGACGCTGCCGGCCATGGTGAAGAAGTAGAGCACCATGAAGAGCATGGTGCAGGCCTTGTTGTGCGAGCCCTGCGTCACCGTGGAGGCCTTGTACTGCGAGGGGCTGGAGGCGTTGCAGGCCACGCGGTCCTCCAGCAGGAAGCCGATGAAGAAGATGAGGGACACCATCATGTAGCAGACGGCGTAGAAGATGATGGGGCGCTCCGGGTAGCGGAAGCGCGTGACATCGATGAGGAAGGTGAGGAAGGTGAACAGGGTGGCCGAGAGGCAGACGATGGAGATGACGCCGATGAAGTAGCGGGCGAAGGAGAGCTCCTCGCGGCGGAAGTACATGTTGGGGCAGGGAGGGGAGCAGTCCCGCACCCTGAGGAAGGAGTAGCCCAGCTCGGGGTCGATTTTCAGCTCCCGGGGACACCAGAAGCCGTAATCCCTCTGCACGGCCATCGGCGCCTCCTCCGTGGGCTCGCCCGCCAGGTTGAGGTCAACCAGGCGAGGGTAGGGCTCGTCGCAGTCCGGGAACCTGAAAAGAGGAGTTTACAAGGAGTCTACTCAGAGTTTACAAGGACTGGGAGCCTCACTGCACACAGAACTCACAGAGTCACCGGGTTGGAAGAGATCTTAAGGACCACTGAGTCCAACCATGCCCCAACACCTCAACTGAACCCTGGCGCCCAGTGCCACATCCAGGCCTTGTTAAACACACCCAGGGATGGTGACTCCACCACCTCCCCGGGCAGAACATTCCAGAACTCCATCATTGTTTCAGTAAAAAACTTTTTCCCAATATCCAACCCATATTTCCCTTGGCACAGCTTGAGACTCTCCTCGTGTTCTGTCAGTTCCTGGAGAAAGAGCCCAACCCCACCTGAGCACAGGCACCTTTCAGGAGCTGCACAGGGTGGTAAGGTCACCCCTGAGTCTCCTCTTCTCCAGGCTGAGCACCCCCAGCTCCCTCAGGGTTCCTCACAGGGTTTGTGTTCCCAGCCCCTCTCCAGCCTCGTTGTCCCCTCTGGACACGCTCCAGGTCCTCGAGGTCCTTGAGGGGCCAGAACTGGACACAGCACTCCAGGTGCACAGGGCAAGGATGATCCCCCTGCTCCTGCTGGCCACACCATTCCTGATACCAGAATCAGGATTTCTAGGGGTGACTTCAGGCAAACCAACTGGAGCGAAACCAGACAATCCAAAAAATGGGGAATCCATCAAATTCTGCACTATTTAGTCACAAACTCATCCCACAGAGCAACGTTAAAACTATAAAATAAGTTTAAAAATAAAACAGGTGAGGAGCCAATTTGAACTTCAACCAGAAGGTAAGGATGCAAAATCCATCCCAGGAAATCTGAGTTCAAACCCACAGCAGCAGGATTTAAAAAACATTTTAAACTCTTTCCTAAGCAGCTGCACTTGCTGCCATCAGACAGGGCAGTGAGGTGGTGACACCAAAATTCCAACTAGCACTGCCACCAGTTTTAATAGATGGAGTTATGATGATAATATTTGTGTAGTTGACACCAGCATTAATAAATGGAATGATGATGAAGATTTTTGTGTAGTTGATACCAGCATTAATAAATGGAATGATGATGGAGATATTTGTGTAAATAAAGCTCTGACTGGAGGTTCAGGACTGTTGGAGTTTTGAAGGAGAGGGTGGAGCAATCCCAGTAACTTAGAAACATCCTCTGATTTATTTAACTAAAATAATTCAAATTGTTTTTCATTCTCTCCAATCCAACTGGAAACTGTTTCTTCCTGTTCCTGCTCCTCAGTTTCATTTACTGTTGGAGTCACAAAAACCAATAAAGCACGAAGATCCTGTTTTTAATTTCATGCACGCTCTGTCTCAAACAGCTTGGAACTGGATCATTTTTCTATGAATTTATTTGTGCAGCGTAAAGCTGAGCACAGCTGTTTGCAGCTCAGCAAGGGGCACATGCTCTGCTAACAGCTTTGAGATTTCCCCCTCATCAAGCCCAGCCAGTTTTCAGCTGATCCCCTGGGCAGGAATAGGAACTCACTTCCCACCTCAGGAAAGGCTGCTGGCAAATGGGAAGGAAAACATCGCCGCGTGTGACGGAAAACGTTAAAAACACCTGGTTTTAATGGGCCATAAAACTCCTGGATGGGAGTAATTTTATCCTGAAATCAAAAAAATTTAAAAAGTGTTTTTCTCACCTGGTGCACTCCATATCCTCGGGCCAGGAGACCCCGAACATCTCCATGAGCTTGGAGCACTCGCTGTGGGCGCGCTGGCACAGGCGGCGGCAGGGCAGCGTCACCCGCCCGTACTCCATGCACACCGGCGCGTACAGCGCGCACAGGAACGGCCGGAAATCCCGCGAGCACTCCAGGTTCACCATGGGGTGGAACGGCTGGCACGAAAAAGGAAACGAAAAGGAGAATTCAGGAGCTGAAAGAAGAACTTTGGTGGAATATTTCGCTTTTGTCTCATCACAACTGTAACTGTGAAGGCTGTTGGGAGAAATGATCAGCGGGTTGGAACTCAGGGGTTTTAGGAAGAAAAATGACAATGAAAATATTCCCAAGGGATATTTATATCTTCCATCTGAAGGGCTGGCAAGGAAAATAAAACATAAGAATTCAGTAGCTGCAAGCAGCACTTCGGTGGAATATTTTGCTTTTGTCTCATCACGACCATAACCGCAACCGTGACCTTCTGGCTGGATGGAACTTGGCGCTTTTAGGAAGACAGGGGACCATGGGGACAATAAAAAAAATCCCAAGGGATATTTATATCTTCCATCTGAAGGGCTGGCAAGGAAAATAAAACATAAGAATTCAGTGGCTGCAAGCAGCACTTTGGTGGAATATTTTGCTTTTGTCTCATTGCGACCGTAACCGCAACCGCGACCTCCTGGTTGTTGGTGGAAATGATCATCAAGATGGAACTCAGGGCTTTTAGGAAGAAAAATGACAATGAAAATATTTCCGAGGGATATTTAGGTCCTCCATCTGAAGGGCTGGCAAGGAAAATAAAACATAACAATTCAGTAGCTGCAAGCAGCCCTTTGGTGGAATATTTCGCTTTTGTCTCATCGCGACCGTAACCGCAACCTTCTGGCTGGATGGAACTTGGAGGTTTTAGGAAGAGAGGGGAGCATGGGGACAATGAAAATATTCCCAAGGGACATTTATGTCCTCCACCTGAAGGGCTGGCAAGGAAAATTTAATAAAAAAGAAGAATTCAGTAGCTGCAAGCAGCACTTTGGTGGAATATTTTGCTTTTGTCTCATCACGACCGTAACCGCGACCTCCTGGTTGTTGGTGGAAATGATCATCAAGATGGAACTCAGGGGTTTTAGGAAGACAGAGGACAATGAAAATATTCCCAAGGGATATTTTTATCTTCCATCTGAAGGGATGGCAAGAAAAAATTTAAAAAAGGAAAATTCAGAGCTGCAAGCAGCACTTTGGAGGATTATTTCACTTTTGTCTTATCGCAACCGTAACCGCAACCGCGACCTTCTGTCTGGATGGAACTCGGCCCTTTTAAGACGACAGGGGACCATGGGGACAATGAAAATATTCCTAAGGGACATTTAGATCTTCCATATGGCAAGAAAAAATTTTAAAAAGGGGAATTCAGTAGCTGCAAGCAGCACTTTGGTGGAATATTTTGCTTTTGTCTCATCGCGACCTTAACCGCAACCGCAACCTTCTGGCTGTTGGTGGAAATTATCATCAAGATGGAACTCAGGGCTTTTAGGAAGACAGAGGACAATGAAAATATTTCCGAGGGATATTTAGGTCCTCCATCCAAAGGGCTGGCAAAAAAAAATTACAAAAAAAGGAGAATTCAGTGGCTGCAAGCAGCACTTTGGAGGAATATTTTGCTTTTGCCTCATCGCGACCGTAACCGCGACCGCGAGCTTGTGGCTGGCTGGAACTCGGGGGTTTTAGGAAGACAGGCGACCATGGGGACAATGAAAATATTCCCAAGGGACATTTATATCTTCCATTCAAAGGGCTGGCAAGAAAAATTTTAAAAAAGGAGAATTCAGAGCTGCAAGCAGCACTTTGGTGCAATATTTCACTTTTGTCTCATTGCAACTGTAACCGCGACCTTCTGGCTGTTGGTGGAAATGATCATCAGGATGGAACATGGGGCATGAAAAAATTCCCAAGGGATATTTTTGTCCTCCATCTGCATTAAAATCAGTGGGAATCTGATGGATAAATCCTTCTCTAGGTGGATTTCAGTTGTCTCATGAAGGTGGATGTGTCTCTCATTCCCGGCCCGCACGTTATTGTCACCACATTTCTCTCCACAGAGAAAAGCAAGGCACAACTTCCCAAGAAATTTCTGGGATTCACATTCTCTGAACCTCAGAGAAAGAAAAAACAACTCAGTTTAGATGTAATGTAATACAGTATAGAATAATATGGTAAAATAAAGTAATTAATTAGCCTTCTGATAAGATGGAATCCTCCTCCTCATTTCACCCAGACATCAGGCAAAAACATCACCGATACGTTATCCCAGTTATTTAAATTCCCACACAGCCATGGATCTTCCAGAGCTGTAATCACAGGGAAGGCACAACCAAGATTTCATTTCTTGCCTAAGCATCAGAAAGCACCCTGAAATCATAAAAAAATAAAAAAATTCTAAATAAATAGCCGGTGTCTTGTGCTCCTGCGGAGGTTTATAACAGGTTTGGGTGTCGATGAGAGCAACACTCCTGGGAAGCTCTGAGAGAAAATCTGTCAGAGTTAGGGAAATAGAGCTGGTCTGGAGCATTCCTGAAGGATAAAGAAGGAAAAATGAAGAGGAAAGGGATTTATGTCTCAGGAGAAGCCGGTGAGTGGTGATAATCCACGTCATTGTCCAGCGTGGGTTCATTCTGCTCTTGGGTTTTGTGGTTGGTCCTTAAAACTCTCCAAGAATTAAGCAATGTTGTATTCCAAATCTCTGTGGCAGCCACCACCATCCAAAGCCTCACCATCCCTTTGGATATCAAAGTAAAATCAATAATATTCCTGTGAGAGCGGAATTAGAGAATATTGGAATACACTAGCACTTGCAATTCTGGAATGAAACAAACCCCAGACTGGAAAAACCTCTCCTGAATTATATTTCAAATCACACCTCAAAGGGAAAAAGTGGTTTCATCAACAGCTTTGTTCTACACAGATTTTTTAGAAAAAAAGCCCCATTATTTGGAGAGCAGGGGTTTTCTCCACAGCCCAGCAGGATTAAGGAGCAGGAATTGTAATCCTTGGAATTTGCAGCACAATGACTGAAGCACAAATGAACCCGTTAGATATAAATACACATAAATCCTAAATCTTGTTACGAGTGCAGCTGAATGAAGAGGAGCTGCAGAAAGATTAAATTCTCAAGCAGCAATTTCCTGAGAAGTGTTTTAAACCAATTCAGCATTTTCTTTTGCCAAACTATGGAGCAGAACTGATCTAACAGGAAAAAGGAGGTCGATTTCTGTGAGCAGAAAATACTGGGAATCACAAGGAAAAGTTTCATTTCTCCCTTATCACCTCTCAATCCTTCCCAGATACCTCCTTCCCTCTGCAAAAGGAAATTTTGGGAATACAAGACAAAACCATGCTATGGCTTTAATGTGGTTTTTTTTTAAACATCATCATAATTTGCCAAATTGATTAAATTCCCTTAATTTCTCAAACTGAAATTCAGCAATAACTTGCAGGAAGAGCAGGATAAACCTTCAGTTATCAATGAGGGAGAAAAGGCAGCAGCAGTTGGGAAATATTTGCATTTACAGGCTCAGGTTACTCAAGGGACTCCTTGTGTTTGGCTGGACATGTACTTCAGATTTATTTTTATTTTTATATTTATTTGTGAGTATTTATTGTCTACAGCAGAGTTAAATCATTGTTTGGCCACATGGATCCAAGAAATTGATTCCAGGGAGTTCCAACACCTGCCTGGAAAAGCTGGGGGTAAAAGACTTTTCTTAATGGAAAGGGAAAATAAAATAAGAACCCCACTTTTATTCTGATAAGAGTTGAACTTCCCTTCTTTACAAAAAGCCTTGAAAATGAGAAGATTAAGTTACAACTTTATGAAAAAGGAGTTCCTGTTTTCGTGCCTGCCCCAATCCCAAGGTTTTGCAGAGTTATCAACCAGGAAAAGGCAGCAGCAGTTGGGAAATATTTACATTTACAGGCTCAGGTTACTCAAGGAACTCCTTGTGTTCGGCTGGACATGTACTTCAGATTTATTTTTATTTATATATTTATTTGTGAGTATTTTTTGTCTACAGCAGAGTTAAATCCATTGTTTGACCGCACGGATCGGAGGAATTGATTCCAGGAGTTCCAACACCTGCCTGGAAAAGCTGCAGGTAAAAGTCTTTACTTGATGAAAGGGAAAATAAAACAAGGACCCCACTTTTATTCCGATAAGAGTTGAACTTCCCTTCTTTACAAAAAGCCTTGAAAATGAGAAGATTGAGCTACAACTTTATGAAAAGGAGTTCCTGTTTTCATGCCTGCCCCAATCCCAAGGTTTTGCCTCCTGCCACTGCAAGTTTTCACAAACCTACTCCTAAATTTCAAATTCTCCTGACAATTCCTCCCCTACTTTGCTCTGATACACCTCCCATTAAGAAAAGATGTTCCCAAAATTCCTTTTTTCCTGCTGTTTTTCCTTTGTTAGAGGATCTGTTTGGTTTTGGTGGAGTTGCAGAGCCTGAAGCGTTCAGGAAGAGACCTCAGAGCACCTCAAGGTGCAACCACAGCTCCAGTGAAGGGCCAGGAGAGGAGGAAACTGCCCCAAGCTGTGCCAGGGGAGCTCCAGGTTGGAATTCAGAGGGAATTTCCTGATGGAAAAGCTGCAAAACTTTGCTGTAAAACTGAGAATGGGCTGCCCAGGGCAGCTCCCTCTGCCAGCACCCCAAAAATGATCCTGTGAACTGTAAAATCATGAAGAGGCTGAGCTGGAGAACAGGTTGGAATTCAGAGGGAATTTCCTGATGGAAAAGCTGCAAAACATCAGAATGGGCTGCCCAGGGAGCTTTGGAGGTGTCCAAGGAACAACACTCACAGCTCTGGGCTGGGGACAAGGTGAGGATCCCAAAAATCCTTTCCAGCCTAAACAATCCTGGGATCCTTCAAAACTTGGGAAGTTTTGAAGTGAACTTTGAAATCATGAAGAGGCCGATCTGAAGAACAGGAGAAAAATCCCTACAATAATTCCTGATAAGACAGAAAAAGAGATTCACTCTCCCTGAGGCAGCATTTGTGCCTGGGGGCAGCTCCCTCTGCCAGCAACCCAAAAATGATCCTGTGAACTTTGAAATCATGAAGAGGCTGAGCTGGAGAACAGGTTGGAATTCAGAGGGAATTTCCTGATGGAAAAGCTGCAAAACTTTGCTGTTAAACTCAGAATGGGCTGCCCAGGGCAGCTCCCTCTGCCAGCACCCCAAAACTGATCCTGTGAACTTTGAAATCATGAAGAGGCTGAGCTGGAGAACAGGTTGGAATTCAGAGGGAATTTCCTGATGGAAAAGCTGTCACAAACTTTGTTGTTAAACTCAGAATGGGCTGCCCAGGGCAGCTCCCTCTGCCAGCACCCCAAAAATGATCTCCATATTTTCTTCCCCCCTTCGCAGCTCCCGAGATGAAAGGTCACCTCCGCCTCCTGATGATGCTGCTCCCTATTAAAAATGAACCCAGGGGGATGAAAAGATTCCTTTCATGCTCTTGCCCAAGGACCAGAGCAAGTCGTGACATCAACGGGAACAAAAGGCTCTCTGTTCGTGGGATGTGCCCCACACAAAAACAGCTCCAGGAGCAACAAGGAAAAGGGCAGGAGGAGGCCTGGCAGCCAGACTGATCTCAGTGACTCAGCCCTGGGAAACCCAAGAGAAGGAAGAGATCAAACCCAAGAGAAGGAAGAGATCAAACCCAGGAGAAGGAAGAGATCAAACCCAGGAGAAGGAAGAGATCAAACCCAGGAGAAGGAAGAGATCAATGCTCCTTTAGGAAGAGATCGACTCCTCTTGGCCTGGTTTTGCCACTCAGGTGTTGTGGGAAGGGAGCTTACAGACAAAGTTCATCCTCCGAGGGATGAAAGCCAAAGGAGAGATGGAATGTGGAGATTTCCCCCACTCCAAATCATTCTTTTAGCAAATCCTCACTTTTGTTACAAAGCAAGAGCAGTAACTCAAATTACAAATACACCACAGAGTTCCAGTTTCAGCCCTCACAGCACTGAGAGATAACAAACCCCAAAACTCTTTTATTTTATACACAGACATTTGGCCGCTATTTGGGAAGATTTAAACCAATTTACTTGGGCGATCTTTCCCCACTCTGTTTATTTACACATTCAATTCTTTGATCAGAGAAGTGAACAGGAAACATCCTCATCAGCTCAGAGAGGGAAGGAGGGAGCTTTCCCCCTCAGGCTCCAGGGAAGGGAGCGATGCCACGGCTGGAAATCGCTGCTGTGCCTCGGGGCACGGCCTCATGAGCCGCTCTTTGTCCTCCATCCCCGGCCTTTGATGGAGCTCAATGTTCATTAGGGAAAAAAAAATAAATAAAAAAAAAAATCGGGAATTGCGTCTCAAAGGGCAAAACCTTCCAGGCTGCGTGTCCTGGAGAATGGGATCGGGTTTGGGGTTGTTCTGCACACAGCTCCGGCTTCCACTTGTGAAAAGCAACAATCGCTTGGTTTGACAATTTTCAAAGTTTCGTAGTAATAAAATGGTTACAAAAATAGGAGTACAATTAGAGTAATAATAATTTGGATAATTCGAATTAGGACAATAGAGACAAAGAGTTACGGATGTCTGGGTAACTTTTCTGGGCAAAATAAGCCTGAAAAAGGACACACATTAACAGAGGATTAACCCTTAAAAACAACAGCCTGTTGCATATTCATACACCTCATCCACGATGCATCAATTCCATTCAAACACAGGATTCTGTCTGCTCATCCTCAACTTCTTCCTCTGAATCCCAACAGCGCCTTTGAGGTGGGAAGAAGTTCATTTCTGCTGATAAGAGAGCAATAAATTCTTTTTCTCTGAAAGATTCAGGTGTCCTGTGGCTGCTGTCTCTTTAAAAAAAGTATCCTACATAGCACAGTATCTATTTTAACATTTTTTATAACCTAAAACTCTATTTACCACTACTTACTACTTAAGAGAATGAATCCAGCATCACTTTCCAACACAACACACATAATATTCATTTGAATATTTGCCAAAAGCCAATCATAAAATACACACATTTTTCACACACTGAGCACCTCCTGTTTCTACCAGCACAGTAGATTTCCTCGAGACCCTAAAAATTTATTTTCCATCCCCCCAGACCCCTGAGAACCTCTGGATCCCCTGGATCCTGGCGCTCAAACTCCACCTGGAAATGTTTGTTCCAGGTTCAGCGAACGGAGCTGCTGGAATAAACCCATGAAATCCTTCCTCAACCCAAACGCAGCTGCTGCTCCCTAAGGAAAACCAGGGAATGTTCCCAGAGGCTGGGCAGAGCAGGGAGCAGGATTTGGGGCACAGAGCTGGCACAAAGTCAGGGCAATTTCTGCAATTTCTGCTTTTCCCCACCCACTTTGGCTGGATCGTGCCGTGAAATCAAAGGTGGCAGCCAGGCCCAGGTGTGCAGGAGCGAGTTTGCTTCTCCTGGAACCGACCCAGCTCACCCAATTTCACGCTGCAGAGCCTTCCCTGTGATTTCTGAGGGCAAGAAGTGACTCTGCCCCAGCCCGCTCCCCGTGCTGGGTGCCAGGGCACGCTCAGAGAGCATTCCTGGCACGGGGCACGGCCCAGCTCAGCTCACCACCGTTCCCTGTGAGAAACCGAGGGGCATTTTGGATTTTGGGACCATTTCTGCTTTCTCTCGGTGCTACAAAGCCAAACGGGGCACAGCTCTGGCTGCCTGGGGCGCTTCTCCCCTTCAGCCTGGAGTGAAGTTATTCCCAATTATCTGCATGAAGCCCCTCAGTATCCCAGTGGAGTGAAGTTATTCCCAATTATCTGCATGAAGCCCTTCAGAATCCCAGTGGAGTAAAGTTATTCCCAATTATCTGCATGAAGCCCTTCAGTATCCCACAGCTCATCACTTGGAAAAATCCCGATGGCAATGAGGGTTACACTGACACTGCGCTGCTGGGAAAGGGAAAAAAATCAGATTTTTTACCTTTGCACTAAAAATAATTGTCTGCATTTGAATAGTTACATGTCTGCATTTAAATAGTTACTTAAGAAACTCCAGCAATAAATAATTTCTTAAGAAACTCCAGCATCTGATGGCAATGAGGATTACACTGACACTGCGCTGCTTTAGGGGCTGGGAAGGGAAAAAAAAAAATCAGATTTTTTTTACCTTAGCACTAAAAATAAATGTCTGCATTTAAATGGTTACTTAAGAAACTCCAACAATAAATAGTTATTTAAGAAACTCCAGCATCTGATGGCAATGAGGATTACACTGTCACTGCACTGCTGGGAAGGGGAAAAAAATCAGATTTTTTTACCTCAGCACTAAAAATAAATGTCTGCATTTAAATTTAATGAAATTACTTAAGAAACTCCAACAATAAATAGTCACTGAAGAAACTCCAACATCTGATGGCAATGAGGATTACACTGACACTGCACTGCTTTAGGGGTTGGGGAGGGGAAAAAAATTGGATTTTTTAACCTCAGTACTAAAAATAAATATCTAATTTTTAAATTTAATTAAATTATTTAAGAAACTCCAACAATAAAACAAAAGGCAAGCAATTACTGTGGGTTTAAATTATATTTTTTCCATGCTATAGGGTGAAGGCACTCACCCTGTTATTCACTTTATGGCAAATTATTTTACCTGCCTTGCTCTGAGAGGGCAGCAATCATCAGAAACCATCCCAGGCTTTCTGTCTGCAGACAGACAGACAGACAGACAGACAGCCAAGGTTCATTTCTGCAGGAACAAACAGGAGGATAAAGATGGAAGTGGTGAAAAGGCAGCCAATGACATTAATCTGTGCCCGTAGGTGCCAACAGCAAAGCCATCTGCTCCTGCTCCTTAAAGATCTCCTGCTGCATTTTAAATTCCAAAGTTCCTCTGGAAACGGCGTCCGTCTGTCCATCTGCACCGCTCCCGGTGTGGGATTTGGGTTTGGGAATGGGGGTGCGGATGGAACCGCTTCCATTTGTGGCGTTGGTGGCAGCTCAGAGGGTTTGGGCTCCCTCCTTCCCCTCCGAGTGCTGCTGTGAGGGGCGTGGGAGGGTTCCAGGGGAGATTGTCAGGGAAAGAAATCCACAAATAAATAAATCCATTAATAAATCCATGAATAAATCCACGAATAAATCCACAAATCAATCCACAAATAAATCCACAGATAAATCCACAAATAAATCCAGCACCCTCTGGATGGATTTTGGGTACTGTTAAATAAAGACATTTTGCCTGGGTGAGGAAGAGGCTCTGGGGCAGGAGGTGTAAATGTTGTCAGGGTGGTGTTTGTCACAGAAATGACACATCCCCATCTCCTGCAGGGGTGACATTCCCAGTGGGATCCCAGAAATGACAAAGGTGACATTCCCAGTGGGATCCCAGCCCCCAGGCCTGCTGGCACCATGGCGAGGGGAAGGAGATTCGTGGGGAGAAGTGGAGCAACAACAACAACAACCACCAGCACCTTCTTCTTCCCCCTCTCTTTCTCCTCTTTTTCTTTCTTCTGCTCCTTCTCCTTCATCTCCTCCTTCTCCTTCTCCTTTTCCTTCTCCTCCTCCCTCTCCCTCTCCTTTTCCTTCTCCCTCTCATTCTCTTTCCTCCTCCCTCCTATTCATCTCCTCCTTTTCCTTCTCACTCTCCTTCTCCTACTCCTCCTTCTTCTCCTTCTCCCCCTTCTTCTCCATCTCCTTCCCTTTTCCTCCTCCTCCTCCTCCATCTCCTCCTTCTCCTTCTCCTTCCCCTTGTCCTCCTCCCTCCTCCTCCCTCTCCTTTTCCTCTTCCTCCATCTCCTCCTTCTCTTTCTCCCTCTCCTTCCTTCTCCTCTTCCTCCTTCTCCCCCTCCTTCTCCTTCTTCCTCTTCCCTCTCCTTCTCCTCTTCTTCCTCCTTCTCCCCCATCTCCTTCCCCTCTTCCTCCATCTCCTCCTTCTCCTCCCTCTCTTCATCCTCCTTTTCCTCCTCCTCCTCTTTCTCCCTCTCCTTCCTCCCTCTCCTTTTCCTCTTTCTCCTTCTTCTCCCTCCTCTCTTTCTTCCTCCCTCCTCCCTCTCCTTCCCCTTCTCCCCCTCCTCCATCTCCTTCCTCCTCTTCCATCTCCTTCTCCTTTTCCTCCTTCATCTCCTCCTCCTCTTCCTCCTTCTCCCCCTTCACCTTTTCCTCCTCCTCTATCTCTCTCCCTCTCCTTTCTTCTCCTTCTTCTCCTTCTGTCCTTCTCCTCCTCCTCTTCCTCCCTCTCTTTCTCCTGCTTCTCCTCCTCCTCCTCCCCTCCCTGGCCGCCATGGCCAGGTCACACAATTCCTCCCAGCCGCAGGGGAGGTTCCTTGGGAAAGAACCGCTCCAACGTTTCTCCTGCTGAGCAAAGGAGGAAAAGAGTTTGGTGGGATTTGTCTGGGGATTTGACCCTGACTGGATGGAATTCACACCCCGATCAGGCTCTTCAGTGCTCCAAAAAATACACATAAAAAAGGGGATTTCTATAAATCACAAATGGGATGGAAAATACAGATAACACAGCCAAAACTCAAAGCCGCCATTTGCATTCTCCTCCCCTTTTCACTTTTGCAGCCTCACACAACACCAAACCCCGCAGAACACAACCACACAAGCTGAATTCCCCAACTCCCACTGAAGAAAATTTCCTTTTTATCCTCAAAGGCTCGATTATTCTTTATTTCCTTTTTATCCTCAAACGCTCGATTATTCCTTATTTCCTTTTTATTCTCAATGACTTCCACCACCCCCCACGTGGCCTGGCTGTGGTTTTCCCCCAGCAGAAGCAGCAGGATGGCCAAGGGGGTTTCACATCACCAGCCAGGGCAGGCTGCTCCATCTCTAGCAATAATTCCTATTTTCTATTTTTTTTCCCCACCAGGATGAGGATGGCAGAAATTTCCTGAATTTTGACATCAGGCTCAGCTGTTTCCTGGCTGACCAACCATGGGGACCTGCAGGGTTCTGACTGCCTTAAATGTCAAAATATCCCAAAATTTCAGAGAAAAATGATTAAAGTGCGTTGTTTAGAGTCATTCTAATAAAATCATTTTCCTTTTTCTCTCTTCCCTGTTTACAATCAGGACCAGCAACTCCTTGGGAATTGGTTAAATGTAGGAATTTTGCTGAATTTTGATTCTAAGAAAAGAAATGTTACCTAAATCTTTCAAGAAATGATCCAGCAATATCCACAAATTTAACCCCAAAAGTACTCAGGGGATTAAATGATGCATTTCCATGGAAAAGTCCCCAAAAGGGGTTTTTTTTTGGGGAGAGAAAAATTACATCTTTGGACCTCAAAATTACGGATATTTCACAAAGAAATGATTAAAATGTATTGTTTAGAGTAATTCTAATAAAGATATTATATTCCTTTCCCCTCATGCTTTCCTGCACTGCCAGTCCAGGACACTGAGCTGTCTTTTGGTGGAAATAATTCAAAAATCAGCAGGTTGTGCACAAATAATTCAGGATGGTTTTCCTGGTGTGCAGCCCTGCTGTCTCCTGAATGATGGAATCACAGAATCAGGGAATGGTTTGGGTGGGAAGGGACTTTTTAAAGCTCATCCAGTTCAAATCCTGACACCTTCCACCATCCCAGGGTGCTCCAACCTGGCCTTGGACACTTCCAGGGATGGAGCAGCCACAAATTCTCTGGGAATTCCATCCTCACCCTCAGAGGAAGGAATTTTTTAAATTTTTTTCCTCATTTTTCTGCATTTACTGGAGTAGGATCCATCCAAACCAAGCTGCTCCACCTCCAAATCTCAGCACCTCCCATTTAATTCCATATTTTCTCCACCACAGCTTCTCTTCTCCCTCCTTCCCCAAGAACAGGAATTCCACAAAAACAGAAATTTCACATTTTTTAACTCCAGACTATTTTGTTTGTGAGGACTCTCAGGGTCTGGAGATTATTTCAGCCAATTTCCAACAGCAGAAAATTAAAGCTGCAGCACTCAGCACTCTTCCCATGCATTCATTGGGAAAATCTGGCCAGATTAGGACAAAATCCAGATTTTACTCAGGAAAAACTGTGAATTTATCCAAAAGTCTGGGTGAAAAACCAAAAATGTTTCTCTCAGTGTCCCCTGGGCTCCAAACAAAATCATCCTGAACTGTGAGCAAGGCAATAAAGCCACTGCAGAAATACAAGGTGAGCTTTGGCTGACCCCGGGAAAAACTTCACACGTTTTGGTGTTGTCTTATCTATCAAGAGTTCTGTTATCATTACAGTGCAAGGACTCCACACTGCCAGAGTTCCATATCTCTAAATGAATATCTTCATATTTCTCAATGTCAGTTCAGTTTTAGAGCTTTTCTCTGTTTACAAAGCACTTCTTTTCAAAGCCTTTTGCACTCATATTTAACAAATACCAATAGATGTAATTGATATATTTTGCCAATAGTTCAGTATTCAAATCCCATTTCCCCGAATCCACAGGGTTATATGGTCAAATCCTGTTTCCCTGAATCCATGGGGTTATATGGTCAAATCCTGTTTCCCTGAATCCATGGGGTTATATGGTCAAATCCTGTTTCCCTGAATCCATGGGGTTACATGTTTTAGTCCCAAATCCACAGGGCAATGCAGTTTAGTCCTGAATCACGTCGGGGTCACCATTTGTTGTCCTGTATCTCAAGAATTCTCTTGTCTTATCTATCAAAAGTTCTGTTATCATTACATTGCAAGGACTCCAAACTGCCAGAGTTCCATATCTCTAAATGAATACCTTCATATTTCTAAATGTCAGTTCAGTTTTAGAGCTTTTCTCGGTTTACAACGTACTTATCTTCAAAGGCTTTTGTACTCACATTTAACAAACACTAAGAGCTGTAACTGATATATTTTGCCAATAGTTCAGTATTCAAATCCTGTTTTCCCAAATCCACAGGGTTATATGGTCAAATCCTGTTTCCCCAAATCCACGGGGCATCCCAAATCCACAGGGCAATACAGTTTAGTCCTGAATCACGTCGGGGTCACCATTTGTTGTCCTATATCTCAAGAGTTCTGTTATCATTACATTGCAAGGACTCCACACTGCCAGAGTTCCATATCTCTAAATGAATATCTTCATATTTCTAAAAGTCAGTTCAGTTTTAGAGCTTTTCTTGGTTTACAAAGTATTTATTTTCAAAGTCTTTTGTACTCATATCTAACAAACACTAAGAGCTGTAATTGATATATTTTGCCAACAGTTCAGTATTCAAATTCTGTTTCCCTGAATCAACGGGGTTATGTGATCAAATCCTGTTTCCCCGAATCCATAGGGTTATATGTTTTAGTCCCAAATCCACAGGGCAATATAATTTAGCCCCAAATCCACGGGACATCCCAAATCCACAGGGCAATACAGTTTAGCCCTGAATCACGTTGGGGTCACCATTTGTTGTCCTATATCTCAAGAGTTCTGTTATCATTACATTGCAAGGACTCCACACTGCCAGAGTTTCACATTTCTAAATTAATATCTTCATATTTCTCAATGTCAGTTCAGTTTTAGAGCTTTTCTCAGTTCACAAAGTACTTATCTTCAAAGCCTTTTGCACTCACATTTAACAAACACTAAGAGCTGTAATTGATATATTTTGCCAATAGTTCAGTATTCAAATCCTCTTCCAATAGTTCAGTATTCAAATCCCATTTCCCCAAATCCACAGGGTTATATGGTCAAATCCTGTTTCCCTGAATCCATGGGGTTATATGGTCAAATCCTGTTACCCCAAATCCATGGGGTTATATGGTCAAATCCTGTTACCCCAAATCCATGGGGTTGTATAGTTTAGTCCCAAATCCACAGGGCATCCCAAACCCACAGGGCAATACAGTTTATTCCTAAATCACGTCAGGGTCACATTTGTTGTCTTATATCTCACGAGTTCTGTTGTCTTTATATCTCAAGAGTTCTGTTGTCAGTACAGTGCAAGGATTCCACACTGCCAGAGTTTACCCACACTGTATCCCCCCACATTTTGGGATCAGCCATTTTTGGAATTCTTCCAAAAAGCCACCTCCACAGCGGGACACAAAAAATGAAACGAGGTGGAATTGGAGGAAACTTCCCTCTTTAGAAAGAGATTTTCCTTTTCTTTCATTATTATAATTCTATAGGACAAAGAATTAAAAATAATGGTAATTGTATCCCACTTTTCCACTGAACTAACAGTGGCTGAATTTATTGGGATGTTTTTTTTTAATTTTTCAAAGAAATTGTCCATCCCAAAATCAATTTCTTTTACCCAATCAAGGGATTGCAAACAGGCCTCTGGATTCATCAGACAACAATACAGGACAAACTTAAGACTGAGAATGCCTCAATTTACTCCGATGGATTAAATGAAAATTAATTTACACTTCTAAATAGAGGAATTAGGACAATTAGTGGTCGCCTTCAATTTTTTAACCGTTTTTAAAGGGCTATTTCTAGCAAACATGTGTGAACACAGCAGCTGTAAATGGAAATTTCAGATTCATCAGGCAACACTCTCCCTTCCATTCAGTGCCAAGTTAATGAGGTCACAGCTGAACGCGGCAGGGGGGGACGGGGGCAAGGAATTAAAAATAATTGCAATTGTATCCCACTTTTCCACTGGCCAGACAGCTGCTATCCACCAATCCCAAAATCCTCAGCAAAAATGAGGACAAAGCCAAGCCCCTGACTTGGTTTTTCAGTTAATATTCGACAGAATTCCCACGGTGTTTCCACTGAATTGTTTCTGCAGCACCCTAAAAGGGTTTTTAGTGCTCTCAAAATAGATTAATGAATATTTTGCCCTCAAAAGTTCAGGTTTTTCCTCCTTGTTGAAGCTGGGAGTTTGTTCCCAGCTCTTTTCTGTACCACAGAGTTTTGGGGAAAATCTGCGGAACACTCCCAAGTAGGATGAGGCCAAACAATAATGGGATTAATAAGAGAGGGCAAAAATTAAAAATAATTGCAATTGTATCCCACTTTTCCACTGGCCAGACAGCTGGTATCCACCAGTCCCAAAATCCTGAGGATAAACCCAAGCCCCTGACTCGATTTTTCACCTAATAATTCACCAGATAAATATTTGACAGGAATTCCCACAGTGCCTCCACTAATTTGTTTCTGCAGCACCCTAAAAGTGTTTTTTAGTGCTCTCAAAATAGATTAATGAATATTTTGCCCTCAAAAGTCCAGGATTTTCTCCCTGTTGAGGCTGGGAGTTTGTTCCCAGCTCTTTTCTGTACCACAGAGTTTTGGGGAAAATCTCTGGAACACTTCCAAGCAGGATGAGGCCAAACAATAATGGGATTAATAAGGGAGAGGGGAGGGAAACAAGGGAAGACAAAAAGATGATGCAACTGCTCTGCAGAGGATAAATCTAAATTATTTCCCATTAAACAGAATAAAGAAAAGTAAATCTCTGTGGATGAGCCCCTTTGAAACCTTTTTAAAGAGTAAATGACCTAAAAATGTCAGGATGTGGATGGGATATCCTGTGTGAAAAATGCATGGATTTGTGATTGGCTTTTCGCAAAGATTCAAATGAATATTGTATGTGTTGTGTTAGAAAGTGATGCTGGATTCATTCTCTTAAGTAGTGTGGTGAATAGAGTTTTGGGTTATTAAAAAACATTAAAATAGAAACTAAATTATAAAAGCTAACTAATAAACTAATAATTAATAACTAAAATAGAAACTAATAATAAAAACTAACTAATAAAATGTAAGATACTTTTTTTTTTAAAGAAAGGACTCGCACTGAGCTAGCAGCCACAGGACACCTGAATCTTTCAGAGATAAGGAATTTATTGCTCTCTTATCAGCAGAAATGAACTTCTTCCCACCTCGAAGGCGCTGTTGGGATTCAGAGGAAGAAGCTGAGGATGAGCAGACAGAATCCTGAGTTTGAATGGAATTTATGCATCATGGATGAGGTGTGTGAATATGCAACAGGCTGTTGTTTTATTTTAATTTATTTATTTTTATTTTTTATTATTTTAAAAGTTAATCCTCTATTAATGTGTGTCCTTTTTCAGGCTCGTGCTGCCCAGAAAAGGTACCCGGACGTCCTTAACTCTTTGTTGCTATTGTCCCATATTGTCCTAATTCAAATTGTCCAAATTATTATTACTCTAATTGTATCCCTATTTTTATAACCATCTTATTACTATGGAACTTTTACAATTTTACAAAAAAGTGATTGAATTTTAAAACCAAGTGATTTTCCCCAGTGTGGAAGGAGGAATGGACACAGAATGGAATCAGTGGGATCAGGGTGCAAAAGCAGGAAAGGCTGCACTGAATTCCTTAAGGAAGATGGGAAAGGCAAGAGCTGTGAGTTTTCTCACTCAATAACTGCAAAATGCCTTTTTCATGTGATATGTGTGGAGACTGACCATGGGACAGTCATAAAGATGAATTCTAACAAAAACTGAGGAAAATAAAGCATGGAAGAGGCCTTTGAACCCATTTGTTCACAACTAACCCGAGCTGATTTAGGAACATTTAAATTAAAGCTTTAAGGACGTTGCTCTTTGTTTGTAGCTAAGCCTTAAAAAGTTTTGCAAGAAGAACCTTTTGAAGTAGAATTTTAGAATATTGCTTGTATCCTTCGAATATATAAAAAGGAAACGTGCTTATCCCAGGCCTTAACAAAACAGAGAAAAGAAGATGAACATCAACTCAAGGATTTATAGTTTGGACTAAGGGAAGCTGGACATCCCTGTTATGAGATTTACAGTCCTTGAAATTCAAAGGTGGACCCACCAGATAAGATTTGTCTTTGTTTTTTTGGAAACCAGACTACCACCATCTAAGATACTCCTTTTTGAGCTACATCCTGAGAAAAACTAAATCACAACAATGTATGGAATTATGACATAAAAATTGGGAATAGAAACTGCTGAGAAAGCTCATGAGTACCCCTGTAAATACCTGAAAGGAAAACTCCCCCCCACTGTCCCCAGCACTGCATTGCTCACACTTTATCATATTAATTAATAAATTAATTGCTGCTGGAATATTGACCTGGTCAAGTTTCTCATTTATAACACACTGAAAGCCAGAGATCAAAAAATTCTCATTTAATGCATCAAACTGCTCCTTTCTGATGGATCAGCTCCCTCATCCTTTACCATATTAATTAATAAATTGATTGCTGCTGGAATATTGGCCCAGCCAAGCTTCTCATTTATAACATTTCTTCTTTTGGAAATCACACTATCACCACGTAAGACACTCCTTTTTGAGCTACATCCTGAGAAAAATTAAATAATCACAATAGTGTATAGAATTGTGATGTAAAAATTGGGAATAGAAACTGCTGATGAGAAAAAATTGGGAATAGAAAGTACTGAGAAAGCTTATGAATATATAGATACTATAGATATTTATAATATATAAATATAATATATAAATATTTATATTTTTATATCAATACCTGTATTTATATAATAAATACCTGTAAGCCTCAGCTATGGGTGTGCAGCTGGAGGGAAAACTTCCCCCGCCGTGCCCAGCACTGCATTGCTCATCCTTTACCATATTAATTAATAAATTGATTGCTGCTGGAATATTGGCCCAGCCAAGCTTCTCATTTATAACATTTCTTCTTTTGGAAATCACACTATCACCACGTAAGACACTCCTTCTGGGATGTACATCCTGAGAAAAATCACAGAATTGTGATGTAAAAATTGGGAATAGTAAGTGCTGATGAGAAAAAATTGGGAATAGAAAGTACTGAGAAAGCTTATGAATATATAGATACTATAGATATTTATAATATATAAATATATAAATATATAAATATTTATATTTTTATATCAAATACCTGTATTTATATAATAAATACCTGTACGCCTCAGCTATGGGTGTGCAGCTGGAGGGAAAACTCCCCCCACTGTACCCAGCTCATCCTTTACCATATTAATTAATAAATTAATTGCTGGTGGAATATTGACCTGGTCAAGCTGCTCATTTGTAACACACTGACAGCCAGAGAACAAAAAATTCCCCTTTAATCCATCAAACTGCTCCCTTCTGATGGATCAGCTCCCTCATCCTTTACCATATTAATTAATAAATTAATTGCTGCTGGAATATTGGCCCAGCCAAGCTTCTCATTTATGACAACCAGGAGAGGGACTCAGCCCAGTGGGGATCCCTGGCTTGCCAAATTTGGGGTGGATTCTCCAGAAAACAAACAAGGTTCCCCTCCTGGATGTTGAGAATTTTAAACTTTCTGTGCTAAAAATACAGACCCACAACCAACCACTGCATTTGACTGAAGACTTCCAAAATCAATTAATAAAATTGGGATTTTGAGTGTGTAGTTGGTTAGAGGGGTGTGATATCACAAATTGGAAAACTCAGTTTAGGGTTTAGGATACAGAAATAAAGTAAAATGGACTTTTTAGGGTGGAGACAGGTTATTTTTCTTTACCTTATTCCAAAATTAATGAATAAAATTGGGATTATGAGCGTGTAGTTGGTTAGAGCTGTGTGATATCACAAATTGGAAAACTCAGAGTTTGGGGTTTAGGATACAGAAAGAAGCAAGATGGAGGTTTTAGGGTGGAGACAGGTTATTCTTCCAAAATTAATGAATAAAATTGGGATTATGAGTGTGTAGTTGGTTAGAGCTGAGAAATATCACAAATTGGAAAACTCAGTTTAGGGTTTTAGGATACAGAAATAAAGATTAAGCAAAATGGAGGTTTTAGGGTGGAGACAGGTTATTCCTCTTTACCTTCATCCAAAATTAATGAATAAAATTGGGATTACGAGCGTGCAGCTGGTTGGAGGTGTGTGATATCACAAAGTGGAAAACTCAGAGTTTAAGGTTTTAGGATACAGAAATAAAGATTTAGAAAAATGGAGGTTTTAGGGTGGAGACAGGTTATTCTTCTTTATCTTTTTCCAAAATTGATTAATAATTAATAATGAGATTCCGAGTCTGTAGTTGGTTGGAGGTGTGTGATATCACAAATTGGAAAACTCAGAGTTTAGGGGGTTTAGGATACAGAAATAAAGACTAAGCAAAATGGACTTTTTAGGGTGGAGACAGGTTATTCTTCTTCCTTACCTTCTACCAAAATTATTTATAATTAATAATGAGATTCCAAGTCTGTAGTTGGTTAGAGGTGTGTGATATCACAAATTGGAAAACTCAGAGTTTAGGGGTTTTAGGATACAGAAATAAAGACTAAGCAAAATGGAGGTTTTAGGGTGGAGACAGGTTATTCTTTTTTACCTTCTTCCAAAATTAATTATAATTAATAATGAGATTCCGAGTCTGTAGTTGGTTAGAGGTGTGTGATATCACAAATTGGAAAACTCAGAGTTTAAGGTTTTAGGATACAGAAAATAAAGATTAAGCAAAATGGAGGTTTTAGGGTGGACACAGGTTATTCTTCTTCCTTACCTTCTACCAAAATTATTTATAATTAATAATGAGATTCCGAGTCTGTAGCTGGTTAGAGGTGTGTGATATCACAAGGTGGAAAACTCAGAATTTAGGGTTTAGGACACAGAAAAAATTAAGATGGAGGTTTTAGGGTGGAGACAGGTTATTCCTCTTTACCGTCTGCCTCCTTCGTCATGGGTTTGGGTGGCATTTTGTAATCAGGCAAAAAATTTTGCCATGAGGACTTTGAAGGATCAACTATTGAGTCAAAAGTGAAAATAATCTCATTTCTTAATTAGATAGTTGAATATTAAAAGACTTATAACCAGAAATAGTTAATTATTTAGCATCATTTTGTACCTTACTAATAAAAGACTACAAAACTCACAACAATAAAACTATAACACTAAAAAAACCCAATAAACACCAATATTGTCTCAAATACCTTAACTCCTAACCCAAACAAAAATTAAAAAACAAATAAAACCCCACAGGAACGCAGAGCACAGAGAATATTTCTCTGCCTGTCCTGAGAGTTCCTAATCCCCAGGAGAACTCTGCTTTTAACCTTTGATCACAGAGAAAACTCCTAAAATTTTAGGATAAATTAAAATCTGCGAGTGTGTAAAACAGATGGGAGTGTAATTTATCACAGGGTGAAAAACTCCAGAGTTTTGGGGTGGAGAGATTTTATTTAATTACTTAATTTTATTTATTTATTTATTCTTTTATTCTTTTATTTCTTATTTCATGGATTCCGTAAATGCCTGGAACTGCTCCTTGCTGATGGATCAGCGCTCCCGAGCCCCCTCTGTGACCCTGGAACTGCTGAGAGGGAGGGAGGGAGGGAGGGGAGGCAAAATTGAAATTTCAGAGGCTGCAAGTTTGTAATTCCCACACAAAGGAGGCCTCCAGGCTCCCGTGGTGCAGGGAAAAAGGAGCTGCAGAATTGGCTTTTTTGTGATGCCACTCAATGAAGGTTTTTGTGAGGAATGGCTTGCAAAGAAGAGGAAAGAAAATGTCTGAGAGCTCTGCAGTGTTGGTGTTTTAGCCACGAGACTTGGGACTCCCAAATAATTCCTTTTTTTCTGAGGTAAAGAAGGATTGGATAATCAGGGAAAAACCAGGAGGCAAAGTGACTTCCCTGTCCTTTAACACATTTACATCAAACCTTCTAATTTAACACTCAGATAAAATGTCACCATCCCATGATATTTTTGTTTCCTTTTTTTTGTCCTTCATTATGGGCAACAAGCAGCAAAGCTGAAATCCAAGGTCAGACTTTATCACCTCATTGTCCTCTGCAGCCAAACTGTAACACCTCTGCTGTTTTAGCCACGGGATTTGGGGGAGAGATTCCCAAATAATTCCTTTTTCTTGGTCAGGTAAAGAAGGGCTGGACAATCTGTCATTTAAGAAGCCACCGAGAAAAACCTGAAGTCAAAATGACTTCCCTGTCCTTTAACACATTTACATCAAACTTTATAATGTAACACATTTGCAAAACGCTCAGATAAAATGTCACCATCCCACGATATTTTTGTTTCCTTTTTTTTGCCCTTCATTATTGGCAACAAGCAGCAAAGCTGAAATCCAAGGTCAGACTTTATCACCTCATTGTCCTCTGCAGCCAAACTGTAACACCTCCGGTGTTTTAGCCACGGGATTTGGGGGAGAGATTCCCAAATAATTCCTTTTCCTTGGACATGAGGTAAAGAAGGATTGGATAATCTGTCATTCAAAAAGTCACAGGGAAAAACCTGAAGCCAAAGTGACTGCCCTGTCCTTTAACACATTTACATCAAACCTTCTAATTTAACACTCAGATAAAATGTCACCATCCCATATTTTTGTTTCCTGACTTTTTTTTTCTTCCCCTTCATTATGGGCAACAAGCAGCAAAGCTGAAATCCAAGGTCAGACTTTATCACCTCATTGTCCTCTGCAGCCAAACTTTAACACCTCTGCTGTTTTAGCCACGAGATTTGGGGGAGAGATTCCCAAATAATTCATTTTTGTTTTTTGTCAGGTAAAGAAGGACTGGACAATCTGTCATTTAAGAAGCCACTGAGAAAAACCTGAAGTCAAAATGACTTCCCTGTCCTTTAACACATTTACATCAAACTTTATAATGTAACACATTTGCAAAACACTCAGATAAAATGTCACCACCCCACGATATTTTTGTTTCCTTTCCTTTTTTTTTGCCCTTCATTATGGGCAACAAGCAGCAAAGCTGAAATCCAAGGTCAGACTTTATCACCTCATTGTCCTCTGCAGCCAAACTGTAACACCTCCGGTGTTTTAGCCACGGGATTTGGAGGGGAGAATCCCAAATAATTCCTTTTTCTTGGTCAGGTAAAGAAGAATTGGATAATTTGTCCCTCAAAAAACTACGGAGAAAAACCTGGAGGCAAAGTCACCTCCCTGTCCTTTAACACATTTACATCAAACCTTGTAATTTAACACTCAGATAAAATGTCACCATCCCGTATTTTTGTTTCCTTGCCTTTTTTTTTGCCCTTCATTACTGACAAGAAGCAGCAAAGCTGAAATCCAAACCTCATTACCCTCGGCAGTTCCATCTGCACCGTGAGGGTGAAAAAGTGGAATAAGGAGGGGAAAACGAATTTTCAGGAGCAGGGATTGAGCAGTGGCTCTGCTGATTCTCAAGGACACGAAATTCACCCACTCCCCCACAAAGGCAGAATGCAGATAATTAATTGATTAATTGACAGTCTGATTGAGTGGGAAATGTGGAATACACGGGAGTTTTCAGTGGGAAATGTTCAAAACACGAGGGATGTGTTTTGGAGCTGTGAGGGGGAGAGGAAAATGAGGGGCTGACCAGAGTTGTCTCCCTGAATTTATACATTTATAAATTGATAAAGGAAGATGTTGAATTTATAAATGGATAAAGAAAGATGTTGAATTGATAAAGAAAGATGTTGAATTGATAAATTGATAAAGAAAGATGTTTCTCCTCGCTCAGCACCACAGACATGACAACTTTTGTCCTCCAAAAAGAGAAACAGGGAATAAAAACAAGTTTACAAATTACACTAAATTCACCCACTCCCCCACAAAGGCAGAATGCAGATAATTAATTGATTAATTGACAGTCTGATTGAGTGGGAAATGTGGAATACACGGGAGTTTTCAGTGAGAAATGTTCAAAACATGAGGGATGTTTTGGAGCTGCGAGGGGGAGAGGAAAACGAGAGCTGTGAGGGGGAGACAAAAATGGCCGACCAGAGTTGTCTCCCTGAATTTATAAATTTATAAATTCATAAAGAAAGATGTGGAATTCATAAATTGACAAAGGAAGATGCCGAATTTACAAATTGATAAAGATGTTTCTCCTCTCTCAGCACCACGGACACGACACTTCTGTCCCCGAACCCAGAACCAGGGAACGCAAACGAGCTCCCGAACCGCAGCAGCTGCCCGCAGATCAGTCCGGGGTTTGCACCCTCACACGGCCGAGCTCCAAGGAGCCTTCCCCCGCCGCTGCCATTGAAATGCAGCCCCTTTGTGCCTCTCCCTTCACATTCCGGTTTCCATGGGAACCCCGCGATGGAGCAGGAGGCCCCGGCTGAGAGAGGGAGCACTCAAAGGGCTCAGCTGGGCTGGGGTCCCACAGCCCCCCTGTGTCCCCAAAAACCCAAAAACAGGGGGTGAAACCATGGCAAGGGCTCCAGGGAGGGGCTGGGGAAAAGGGTTGGGGTCCCACAGCCACCCCTTGTCCCCAAAAACGGGGGGGAACCATGGGAACGGCTCCAGGGAGGGGCTGGGGTCCCACAGCCCTCCTGTGTCCCCAAAAACCCAAAAACGGGGGGAAAAACCATGGCAAGGGCTCCAGGGAGGGGCTGGGGTCCCACAGTCCTCCTGTGTCCCCAAAAACCCAAAAACGGGGGGAAAAACCATGGGAACGGCTCCAGGGAGGGGCTGGGGTCCCACAGTCACCCTGTGTCCCCAAAAATGGGGGGGTGAAACCATGGCAAGGGCTCCAGGGAGGGGCTGGGGTCCCACAGCCCCCCTTTGTCCCCAGAAACGGGGGGGCTCAGCTGGGCTGGGGTCCCACAGCCACCCTGTGTCCCCAAAAACCCAAAAACGGGGTAAAACCGTGGGAGCGGCTCCAGGGAGGGGCTGGGGTCCCACAGCCCCCCTGTGTCCCCAAAAACGGGGGTGAAACCATGGCAAGGGCTCCAGGGAGGGGCTGGGGTCCCACAGCCCCCCTGTGTCCCCAAAAACGGGGGTGAAACCATGGCAAGGGCTCCAGGGAGGGGCTGGGGTCCCACAGCCCCCCTGTGTCCCCAAAAACGGGGGTGAAACCTCGGGAACGGCTCCAGGGAGGGGCTGAGGGGGGATCCCGGCCAAAATCGCAACATGGGAGGGAAATGTTGTAAAATCTCAATGGCAGTAGCTTGGGAAGGCTTTAAAAATAAATCAAAATAAAAGAAAACGCGAGGGGTTGAGCATCCAGCTTGGTGCTGGTTGTGTGTCCTGTAAATTCATCAGATTGGGTGTGGGAGATTGTGGAAAATGAATTTTGTTATTGGCTTTTCACAAATATTCAAATGAATATTAGATGTGTTGTGTTAGAAAGTAATGCTGGGTTAATTCTCTTAAATAGTGTGGTAAAGAGCTTTAGACGTGAAAAATGCATGGATTTCATGATTGGCTTTTTGCAAATACTCAAATGAATATTCAGTGTGTTGTGTTAGAAAGTGATGCTGGGTTAATGCTTTTAAGTGTGTTAAATAGAGTTTTAGGTTATAAAAAATATCCAAATGAATATTAGATGTGTTGTGTTAGAAAGTGATGCTGGATTCATTCTCTTAAGTAGTGTGGTAAATTCAGTTTTAGATGTGAAAAATTCCTGTTTTATGATTGGCTTTTTGCAAATATTCAAATGAATATTATGTGTGTTGTGTAGAAAGCAATGCTGGATTAATGCTCTTAAGCAGTGTGGTAAATAGAGTTTAGGATGTGAAAAATGTGTGTATTTTATGATTGGTTTTTTGCAAATATTCAAATTAATATTATGTGTGTTGTGTTAGAAAGTCATGCTGGAGTAATGCTCTTAAGCAGTGTGGTAAATAGAGTTTTAGATGTGAAAAATTCTTCTTTTATGATTGGCTTTTGGCAAATATTCAAATGAATATTATGTGTGTTGTGTTAGAAAATAATGCTGGATTCATTCTCTTAAGCAGTGTGGTAAATAGAGTTTTAGGTTATAACAAAATGTTCAAATAGAAACTAAATAATAAAAACTAACTAATAAACTAATAACTGAAATAGAAAGTAAGAATAAAAACTAACTAATAGAAACTAACTAATAAAGTGTAAGATATTTTCATTAAAGAAAGGACTCACAGCAGACAGCAGCCCCAGGACACCTGAATCTATCAGAGATAAGGAATTTATTGCTCTCTTATCAGCAGAAATGAACTTCTTCCCACCTCGAAGGCGCTGTTGGGATTCAGAGGAAGAAGCTGAGGATGAGCAGACAGAATCCTGTGTTTGAATGGAATTGATGCATCATGGATGAGGTGTGTGAATATGCAACAGGCTGTTGTTTTATTTTAATTTATTTATTTTTAATTTTTATTATTTTTAAAGGTAATTCTTTGTTAACGTGTGTCATTTTTCAGGCTTATTTTGCCCAGAAAAGGTACCCGGACCATCCATAACTCTTTGTATTTATTATCTCATATTGTACTAATTCAAATTGTCCAAATTATCATTACTCTAATTGTATCCCTATTTTTATAACCATTTCATTACTATGGAACTTTTACAATTTTAACAACAAGTGACTGGCGTTTCTCCCAGAGATCCCAGAGGAACTGGAAGCGACTCCCAAATGTGAGAGGAGAATTACTGCGCCTGAGTGGGCGCTGCTGGTGACAGAGAGACGGTGAATCTTGTATCTTCATCAGAAGGCTTGATTTATTAAGTTATTATATCTAATACATTATTACTATACTAATCAGAATATAGAGAGAGGTTTGCAGAGCAGCTATGCAGCGGTGTGTATGTGGCCACTAAGGCGAAGTCCGGCTAGCTGAGGGGGCCGACACCCCAACTGCATAAAGTGCCAACCCCCTTTGGCGTCCTGGCCTCAGGCTGGGCTGGATTGCGGACTGGACTCACTGCTTAAGGACGAGAAGAAGGAGCCGCACACCCTGCTGGGGGCGAAGGTCGGTTTATTCGATGACACAGGGGCACCAACCCAGGAACAGCCAACCAGCAAAATGGCGTCGAGGGGCGGGAGAAGTAGGGTTTTAAAGATAGGGGGTGGATAAGGGAGGGATTCACAGCAGACCAATAGGGAAAGGTATAGGGAGGAACTTAACATAATGGGCATACAGAAATATCCAATAAATACAAAGTAAAGGAGGGGCCCCGGGACCACAGCCAACCACAACCCCCAGAGAGAAGAAGGTTCTCGAAGACTAGGAGGAGTGGGGGGTGATTGACTGGGCCCAGGGAGGAGAAAAAGTTTACTTATAAGGAGAAATAAGGGAGGAGAAATCACATAACTTAACTGACTGACAAACCCAGGGGCAGGGGTAACCATAGCAACAAAACTGTCAGGAGGGCTATGGCGGGAAAACTGGGGAGGACAGAACCATCTTACATTGGAAAGGGGGGAAACAATACATAAAATGGGGGAGCAATACAAAAAACTTAACAGCACATTACAACACAGCTAGGCTAGGCTAAGAATAGATAGAAAGAATCCACAACAAAGTTGTGTTCAAGGACTCAGTCCCCTGGCTGGCACTGGTGATTGGCCCTTAATTATAAACATGGGAAATGAGCCAATCAAGGTGTCCCTGGTGCATCCCCCAGCAGCTGATAATAATTGTTTACCGTGTCTGCTGGAGCCTCTGGCCTCCCCAAGACACAGAAACCCGAGAGAAAGGATTTCTGTGGAGAAATGTCTGCGACAAGAGGAGAATTCAGGACGTGGATGCCCCCGGCACTGAGGGGCTCGGGAGCCACACACAGCTCCGTGGGAAAAGGCCTCTGCTGGCACCGACAGCGGAACCCCGGCAAAAGTTAAAGGTAGAATCCAAAATGTCGGGCTTTGTGCTTGCCCACATCAACTGCACCTGTGACAAATTATATCATTGTTAGATGTGATGATTGTTTAGTAATTAAATGTAATTATGATATAACCATAAGAAGAATAGTGAGAAACTATGTTGGAAATTCAGAGAGGGGCTAAATTTATGTATCCAATAGAACAATATAAGTTTAATAATTAACGTGAAAGTTATGTAACGATAGAGTATAAAACATGATCATTTCAGATGTATGGTCGGAGCCAGATTTGGGTTGAATACACCCCGATTCCCAGAGCCCTTAATAAAAAGCACCGCATTCAATCCCCCGTGGTTATGTGCTTTTGAACAATACCAAAGCAATAAATTCTTTATCTCTGATAGATTCAGGTGTCCCATGGCTGCTGTCTCTTTAAAAAAATTATCATACATAGCAGAGTTTCTATTTCAACATTTTTATAACCTAAAACTCTATTTACCACAGTGCTAAAGAGAATGAATCCAGCATCGCTTTCTAACACAACACACATAATATTCATTTGGATATTTTTATAACCTAAAACTCTATTTACCACGCTACTTAAGAGCATTAACCCAGCATTGCTTTGTAACACAACACACAGAATATTCATTTGAGTATTTGCAAAAAGCCAACCATGAAATCCATGCATTTTTCACATCTAAAATTCTATTTGCCACACTAGTTAAGCGCATTAATCCAGCATTACTATCTACACAACACATATAATGTTCATTTGAATATTTGCAAAAAAAACAACCACGAAATACGAATTTTTCACATCTAAAACTAAGTTTACCACACTGCTTAAGAGAATGAATCCGGCATCACTTTCTGACACAACACACAGAATATTCATTTGAATATTCGCAAAAAGCCAATCATAAAATCCATGCATTTTTCACATCCATAAAAACAGAAATATGGCACGTTCTGATGAAAGAGGCAGGGGGAGGAGGAGCCCCGTAAATCCACAAAAGGCACAGAAAGGAGAACTTGGTGTGTCCTCAGCACCAAAGCAGCAGGTGGTTCATTGGAGATAAAAATCAAACAAAATTCCCAAACTGTGACATTCCCTGGCACCTAAATTTACATTTGGCAAGATGCAACTCAAGTTATTGAACTATTAAGGTAAAGAACTTGAGTTGGAAGTTAATAATAACTTAAGTTATTAAAATACCATTAAGTTATTTAAATTATTTAACTACTATTCAGTTATTTACTTCAGTTATTTGACTACTTTGCTATTTAAGTATTCCAAATAAATCCATGTTCCAGCTTTGCTCTTGTTCCTCTTCATTTATTGCTTTCCACCTTTCCTGATAATTCCTCTTTATTTATTGCCAATTTCTGCATAAAAATCACACAAAGATGACAAGGAATATCTGTGACCTCCCAATGGGTGAGAGTGCCAAAATTCCCAAACTGTGACATTCCCTGGCACCTAAATTTACATTTGCCAAGCTAAAACTCAATTGGTTTTTTATTTAACCATTCCAAATAAATCCATGTTCCACTTTCCTGATAATTCCTCTTTATTTATTGCCATTTTCTGCATACAAATCACACAGAGATGGGCAGGAATAGCTGTGACCTCCCAATGGGTGAGAGCGCCAAAATTCCCAAACTGTGACATTCTCTGGCACCTAAATTTACATTTGCCACGCTAAAACTCAGGTTATTTAATATTAAGTGAAATAACTTGAGTTGTAAGTTAATAATACCTTAAGCTATTTAACTACTACTAAGTTATTTAATTTATTTTAGCTACTATTAAGTTATTTGCTTAAGTTATTTGACTCCCTTGATATTTAACTATTCCAAATAAATCCATGTTCCACTTTTCCTAATAATTCCTCTTTATTTATTGCCTATTTTTTGCATAAAAATCAAACAGAGATGGGCGGGAATAGCTGTGAGCTCCCAATGGGTGAGAGTGCTGAAATTCCCAAAATGTGAAATTCTCTGGCATCTAAATTTTCATTTATCAAGCTACAACTCCAGGTTTTTGTTATTTAACTATTGCAAATAAATCCGTGCCTGTTCCTAATAATTCCTCCTTATTTATTGCTTTCCACCCTTCCTAATAATTCCTCCTTATTTATTGCCTATTTTTTACATAAAAATCACACAGAGATGGGCAGGAATAGCTGTGACCTCCCAAAGGGTGAGAGTGCCAAAATTCCCAAAATTCAGCATTCTCTGGCACTGAAATTCACATTTGCCAAGCTACAACTCAAGGGCTTTATTATTTATTTATTATTTAACCATTCCAAATAAATCTGTGCCCGTTCCTAATAATTCCTCCTTATTTATTGCCAATTTCTGCATAAAAATCACACAGAGATGGGCAGGAATAGCTGTGACCTCCCGATGGGTGAGAGTGCCAAAATTCCCAAAATCTGACATTCTCTGGCACCGAAATTCACATTTGCCAAGCTACAACTCAAGGGCTTTATTATTTAACCATTCCAAATAAATCTGTGCCTGTTCCCAATAATTCCTCTTTATTTATTGCCAATTTCTGCATAAAAATCACACAGAGATGGGCAGGAATAGCTGTGACCTCCCAGTGGGTGGGAGTGCTAAAATACAAAACAAAATTCCCAAACTGTGACATTCTCTGGCACCTAAACTTACATTTGCCAAGCTCCACCTCAATTGGTTTTTTATTTAACCATTCCAAATAAATCCATGTTCCACTTTCCTAATAATTCCTCTTTATTTATTGCCAATTTCTGCATAAAAATCACACAGAGATGGGCAGGAATAGCTGTGACCTCCCAATGGGTGAGAGTGCCAAAATTCCCAAACTGTGACATTCTCTGGCACCGAAATTTACATTTGCCAAGCCCCACCTCAATTGTTTTTTTTATTTAACCATTCCAAACAAATCCATTTTCCGTTTTCCTGCTAATTCCCCCTTCAGGCTGCAGCAGCTGCTGCGGGATGAGCCCAGGGCAGAGCCATCTGCTGCCTGACCCCAAACACCCCTGGGATTTCATCTGATTAAATCTGCAACTGAATCTTTACATAAAAATATTTTTTTTTTCCCTGCCTCAAAATTGTTTTTTTTTATCTTATTGTTGTTATATTTATTGGTTTTTCTTTTATTCTCTTATTTATATTTTTCTCTACACTTCTTTATACTTCAATGTACTTCATTCCTCTCACTGCCACAAACAGCATTATAAAAATACTGATTGTATTTTTAGTAATAATAATAATACTTATTATGAACCAACGTAACAGCCTAAAAATCAGAATTTTTGAAATTATTCTTTGGGGAACACGTGTTAGGCAGAGGGGGAAAATTCAGGGTTTTTCACACCTGATTTTGTTTTAATATTTGGGTGCAGGGGATCCCCAGGCAGGAGTTTGACCCCCATTCCCTGGCTCCCCTCAATTTTCGGAATTTTCACATCCCCCAAACACAAATCCGTGCACACAGCAGCAGCAGCAGCCCAAAACTGCAGAATTTATTCCTGAATTTCACATTTTCCACACCCTGTGCAAAGGATGCAGCTGATGGCTCTGACACGAGGCACGGCTCCCTCACAAATCTCTTCACAAAACTGAAAATTGCCAGATCACGCTCATTTTTGTACGAAACCCAAATTCAGCAGCCCAAAGCTCCAGAATTTATTCCTGAATTTCACATTTTTCACATCTTGTGAAAAGGATTCGGCTGATGGCTCTAACACGGGCACTGCTCCCTCACAAACCTCATTTTCCAGAACTGTCAGATCTCGCTGGCTTTTGTACAAACCCCAAATTCAGCAGCCCAAAAATAAAGAATTTATCCCCGATCATTTATTCCTGGAATGGAATTTGCAATATTCACTCAAAATTACCTCAGAGTCCATTTTTTGGGTTTTCCTGTCACATGGATGCAGCTCTAACACAGGCACTGCTCCCTCAGAAATCTCATTTTACAAAATTAGAAATTGTCAGATCATGCTCATTTTTGTTCAAAACCCAAATTCAGCAGCCCAAAAATAAAGAATTTATCCCTGATCATTTATTCCTGGAATGGTATTTGCAATTTTCACTCAAAATCACCTCAGATTCCATTTTTTGGGGGTTTTCCTGTGCAAAGAGTGCAGCTCTAACACGGGCACTGCTCCCTCACAAACCTCATTTTCCAGAACTGTCAGATCTCGCTGGTTTTTGTACAAAACCCAAATCCAGCAGCCCAAAAATAAAGAATTTATCCCCGATCATTTATTCCTGGAATGGAATTTGCAATATTCACTCAAAATTACCTCAGAGTCCATTTTTTGGGTTTTCCTGTCACATGGATGCAGCTCTAACACAGGCACTGCTCCCTCAGAAATCTCATTTTACAAAATTGGAAATTGTCAGATCATGCTCATTTTTGTTCAAAACCCAAATTCAGCAGCCCAAAATTAAAGAATTTATCCCTGATCATTTATTCCTGGAACGGAATTTGCAATTTTCACTCAAAATCACCTCAGAGTCCATTTTTTGGGGGTTTTCCTGTCACATGGATGCAGCTCTCACAGGCACTGCTCCCTCAGAAATCTCATTTTACAAAATTGGAAATTGTCAGATCTCGCTGGTTTTTGTTCAAAACCCAAATTCAGCAGCCCAAAAATAAAGAATTTATCCCTGATCATTTATTCCTGGAATGGAATTTCCAACATTCACTCAAAATTACCTCAGAGTCCATTTTTTTTTATTTTCCTGTGAAAAGGACGCAGCCCTAACCCGAGGCACCGCTCCCTCAGAAATCTCATTTTACAAAATTGGAAATTGTCAGATCATGCTCATTTTTGTTCAAAACCCAAATTCAGCAGCCCAAAATTAAAGAATTTATCCCTGATCATTTATTCCTGGAACGAAATTTGCAATTTTCACTCAAAATCACCTCAGAGTCCATTTTTTGGGGGTTTTCCTGTGCAAAGAGTGCAGCTCTAACACGGGCACTGCTCCCTCACAAACCTCATTTTCCAGAGCTGTCAGATCTCGCTGGTTTTTGTACAAAACCCAAATCCAGCAGCCCAAAAATAAAGAATTTATCCCTGATCCAAAAGTAAAAAAAGGAACAATCCAAAAGTAACAAACCCAAAAGTAAAACAAAATTCCCGCTGCAGTTGAGAGAACATAAAATGAATTAAATTGAAAGCTTTAATCAGCTTTAATCCCTGTGATCCTGCCCAGCTCCGTTGTTCTGAGGGCACCACAATCACACACACTAATGAGAAAATTAATCCTTGCTGCTAATTAGTGCCTGGGATCAGGCTGGTTACAAAATTAAAATCTCATTTTTTCCATCAGCTTTGTGCTTCCAGGAGGTTGGGAGGCAGAACTGAGGAATGCAGTGTGAAATTTGGGAAAGATGTTGAAAACAGGACTTAAAAATGAAGCAAAACGAAAGATTTTGGGATATGGTGAACAGGGAAGGCAGAAGAAAAAAAAGGAATGAATGTTTAAGAAGTTTAGGATTTCCCATTTTATATTTTCCCCCACTTTTGGGGGATTATTAGGAAGGAAAAATCACTAAATGAGACATTTAACACCTGACCCAGCTCTGCTGGGAAAATTACTCTTGTCCCAGATGTTGAGAACTGGGTTGGGAATAAATATAGCAGAATAAAAAATAGCATAATAAATATAGCAGAATAAATCTAGCAGAATAAATACAGCAGAATAAAAAATTGCATAATAAATATAGCAGAATAAATCTAGCAGAATAAATATAGCAGAATAAAAAAATAGCATGCTGTTGGTGACATTTGAAACAGATTCTGGCTCTTTGCTAATTTAAAAAATATTTTAAAATGGATCAAGACTCCAAAGGTGACAAAATAGGGCTGGCAAAGACACGGAGACCTTGCAGCTCCTCTGTGAGCACCAAAATGAGCAAGAAACCACTAAATATAAAAAATTAAATGTGCAACATTTGTAGTAGGTAAAATGTGCAACATTTTACCACAAAATTTGATATTTTGTGGTAAATTTACTTCTAAATATTCAAAATATCAGTGACTGGGGGATTATTTATAACAAAGCCTTGGTTCCCTTTCACCTCTGCTCTTTCTTTTTCTCCCCCCAAATCACCTCCAGGACACCCCAATTCTGCCATTTTCCCAATTTCCCCATTTTCCATCTCCTGGCTGATTTTTTCTGGGGAAAATGGGAATGGGGGCAGAGGCAGGGCCAGGACCTCCCTGGGGACGGCATTTGGAGCTTTGGCCTCGAGTTCAATCCCAAAGGAAAATTCAGATCCAGCCTCAGTCACGTCCTCACCACCAAAATGAGCAAGAAACCACTAAATGTGAAAAATTAAATGTGCTCAGGTCTGTAGTTGGATATTTTGTAGTAAATCAATTTATAAATATTGCAAAAATCTGTGACTGAGGGGTTTTTATATCAAAGCCTTGGCTCCCTTCCACCTCTGCTCTTCCGCCTTGTTTTCCCTCACGCTGCAAACCCCAAATCACCTCCAGGACACCCCAATTTCCCCCAATTTCCCCATTTTCCATCTCCTGGCTGATTTTTTCTGGGGAAAATGGGAATGGGGGCAGAGGCAGGGCCAGGACCTCCCTGGGGACGGCATTTGGAGCTTTGGCCTCGAGTTCAATCCCAAAGGAAAATTCAGACCCAGCCTCAGCCACGTCCTCTGTGAGCACCAAAATGAGCAAGAAACCACTAAATGTGAAAAATTAAATGCACTCACATTTGTAGTTGGATATTCTGTGGTAAATTAATTTCTAAATATTGCAAAAATCTGTGACTGAGGGTTTTTTATATCAAAGCCTTGGCTCCCTTCCACCTCTGCTCTTCCATCTTGTTTTCCCTCACGCTGCAAACCCCAAATCACCTCCAGGACACCCCAATTCTGCCATTTTCCCCCAATTTCCCCATTTTCCATCTCCTGGCTGATTTTTCCTGGGGAAAATGGGAATGGGGGCAGAGGCAGGGCCCTCTGCATTTGGAGCTTTGGCCTCGAGTTCAATCCCAAAGGAAATTCAGACCCAGCCTCAGCCACGTCCTCTGTGAGCACCAAAATGAGCAAGAAACCACTAAATGTGAAAAATTAAATGCACTCACATTTGTAGTTGGATATTCTGTGGTAAATTAATTTCTAAATATTGCAAAAATCTGTGACTGAGGGTTTTTTATATCAAAGCCTTGGCTCCCTTCCACCTCTGCTCTTCCATCTTGTTTTCCCTCACGCTGCAAACCCCAAATCACCTCCAGGACACCCCAATTCTGCCATTTTCCCCCAATTTCCCCATTTTCCATCTCCTGGCTGATTTTTCCTGGGGAAAATGGGAATGGGGGCAGAGGCAGGGCCCTCTGCATTTGGAGCTTTGGCCTCGAGTTCAATCCCAAAGGAAATTCAGACCCAGCCTCAGCCACGTCCTCTGTGAGCACCAAAATGAGCAAGAAACCACTAAATGTGAAAAATTAAATGCACTCACATTTGTAGTTGGATATTCTGTGGTAAATTAATTTCTAAATATTGCAAAAATCTGTGACTGAGGGTTTTTTATATCAAAGCCTTGGCTCCCTTCCACCTCTGCTCTTCCATCTTGTTTTCCCTCACGCTGCAAACCCCAAATCACCTCCAGGACACCCCAATTCTGCCATTTTCCCCCAATTTCCCCATTTTCCATCTCCTGGCTGATTTTTCCTGGGGAAAATGGGAATGGGGGCAGAGGCAGGGCCCTCTGCATTTGGAGCTTTGGCCTCGAGTTCAATCCCAAAGGAAATTCAGACCCAGCCTCAGCCACGTCCTTTAAAACCTCTTTGATCCCCAGCCATGAAAATCAGGGTGAGGAAAAAGAAATGGTTATTTATTTTTAGATTATTTAATTCAAAGAGTTTGGAAATCATCAAATGAAACTGTGACAAAGCTGTCGCTGAATGGCTCCAACAAATTCCACTTTTTCTGTTAAAAATGTTTGGCCACAAAAAAAAAATTAATTAAGGGAGAAAAACCCTTAGTTTTTCAGTGCCACCATCAGCAAATCCTTCAGGGGTGAAGGAATTATGAAGGGGAAAAGGATAGGGGGTATATTATTATTATTATTATTATTATTATTATTATTATTATTATTATTATTATTATTATTATTATTACTACTACAACTACTATTATATATTTTATATTATATATTTTATATTTTATATTTTATATTATATATTATATATTTATTATATATTATATATTATATATTATATATTATATATTATATATTATATATTATATATTATGTGTTATATATAACATAATATATATTATATTATATGTCATTATATTATTATATATAATTATATTATTATATTATACATATAATATATAATATAATAATTAATATTATATTAATAATAACAACAAAACAATAGTAACAGTAATAGTAATAGTAGCAGTAGTAGTAGCAGTAATAATAATAATAATAATAATAATAATAATAATAATAATAATAATAATAATAATAATAATAATAATAATAATAATAATAATATTTTTGAGCAATAATAATAAAGATATGAGAAAACAAGCTCAGCTCCCTGGGGGGGGCAGGGGGAATTTGAATTTTCCACCAGCCCAGGATTTATGGGACACACGGAGCAGCAGCACCTCGGGAATGTTTGGGAGGGAAAATTTAGGGAGGGAAAATTAGGGAGGAAGATTTGGGAGGAAAATTTTGGGAAGGAAGGATTTGGAAGGAAGAATTTGGGAGGAAAACTGTGAGAAGAAAAATTTGAGAGGAAAAATTTGGGAGGGAAAATTTGGGAGGAAAGACTGGGGAGGGAAGATTTGGGGAAGGAATGTTTGGGAGGGAAGATTTAGGGAGAGAATTTTTGGGGAAGGAAGATTTGGGAGGGAAGATTTGGGAGAGAAGATTTGGGAGGAAGATTTGGGAGGAAGATTTGGGAGGAGGATTTGGGAGGAAGATTTGGGAGGAAGATTTGGGAGGAAGATTTGGGAGAGAAGATTTGGGAGGAAGATTTGGGAGGAGGATTTGGGAGGAAGATTTGGGAGGAAGATTTGGGAGGAAGATTTGGGAGGAGGATTTGGGAGAGAAGATTTGGGAGAGAAGATTTGGGAGAGAAGATTTGGGAGGGAAGATTTGGGAGGAAGATTTGGGAGGAAGATTTGGGAGGGGACTTTTGTGGGGGAAATTTTGGGAAGGAAGATTTGGGAGAAAAGTTTTGGGAGGGAAGATTTGGAAGAGAAGATTTGGGAAGGAAGATCTGGGGAGGGAAATTTGGGAGGAAAATTTGGGGAGGGAAGTTTGGGAGAGGAACATTTGGGGAGGGAAGATTTGAGGGGGGAAGATTTGAGAGGGAAAATTTGTGTAGGAATATTTGGGAGGGAAGATTTGGGGAGGAAAATTTGGGAGGGAAGTTTGGGAGGGAATATTTGAGAGAGGAGTTCTGTAGGGGAAATTTCAAGTGGGAAGATTTGGGGAGGGAAGATTTGGGGGGGGAAGATTTGGGGAGGGAAAATTTGGGGAGGGAAATTTTGGGACAGAAGATTTGGGGAAGGAATATTTGAGAGGGAAGATTTGAGTAGAAATATTTGGGAGGGAATATTGTGGTAGGAATGTTTGGGAAGGAAGTTTTGGGAGGGAACATTTGGGAGGGAAGTTTGGGGAAGGAATATCTGTGAGGGAAGATCTGGGAAGGAAGATTTGGGAGGGAAGTTTGGGGAAGGAAGATCTGGGAGGGAAATTTTGGGGAAGGAAAATTTGAGAGGGGAATATTTGGGAGGGAAGAGTTGAGTAGGGATATTTGGGGAAGGAAAATTTGGGATGGAAGATTTGGGGAAGAAAATTTTGGGAGGGAAGATTTGGGGAGGGAAGGTATGGGAGGGAAGTTTTGGGAGGGAAATTTTGGGAGGAAAGATTTAGGGGGAGAAAATTTGGGAGGCAAGATTTGGGTAGGAATATTTGGGAGAGGAAGATTTGGGGAGAGAAGATTTGGGGAGGGAATTTTTGGGAGGAAATATTTGAGAGGGAAGATTTGGGAGGGAAGATTTGGGGAAGGAATATTTGGGAGGGAAATTTTGGGAGGAAGATTTGGGATGGGAGGATTTGGGTAGGAATATTTGGGAGGGAAGATTTGGGGATGGAAATTTGGGGAGGGAAGATATGGCTAGGAATATCTGGGAGGGAATATCTGGGAGGGAAGTTTTGGGAGGGAAAATTCAGGAGGAAAATTTGGGGAGGGAAGATTTTGAAGGAAGTTTTGGGAGGGAAGATTTGGGAGAGAAAATTTGAGGAAGGAACATTTGGGGAGAGAAATCTGGGGAGGGAAAATTTGGGAGGGAAATTTTGGGGGGAAAATTTGGGAGGGAAGATTTGGGGATGGAAGATTTGGGGAAGGATTTTTTGGGAGGAAAGATTTGAGAGGGGAGTTTTGTGGGGGAAATTTTGGGAGGGAGGTTTTGAGTAGGAGTATTTGAGAGGGAAGTTTTGGGAGGGAAGATTTAGGAGGAAAAATTTTGGGGAGGGAAATTTTGGGACAGAAGATTTGGGGAAGGAATATTTGAGAGGGAAGATGTGAGTAGGAAGATTTGGGAGGGAATTTTGGGGAAGGAATATCTGTGAGGGAAGATTTGGGGAGGGAAAATTGGGGAGGGAAGACTTGAGAGGGGAAATTTTGGGAGGGAATATTTGGGAGGGAAGATTTGGGAAAGGAATGTTAGGGAGGGAAATTTTGAGAGGGAAATTTTGAGAGGGAAATTTTGTGAGGGAAATTTTGAGTAGGAATATTAGGGAGGGAATTTTGGGAGTGAATTTTTCCCAGCACTGCTCAAAGCATCCGTTCCTGCTGGCTATTGCCCACAAGCAGCCTGGGCTGTCAGCGGCTCCACAGAACGTCCCAGACCCCTCCGAGCTGCGGGTGCAGCAGAGCAGGGAGGGGGGAGCAGCAATTCCTGATTCCTGCACAGCCCAGCCCAGAGCTCCCGAGAGAAACTGGGAATTCCTGAGCCACGGCCGGGCAGCTCCAGCCCAGAGCTCCCGAGAGAAACTGGGAATTCCTGAGCCACGGCCGGGCAGCTCCAGCCCAGAGCTCCCGAGAGAAACTGGGAATTCCTGAGCCACGGCCGGGCAGCGCCAGCCCTGCACAGCCCAGCCCAGAGCTCCTGAGAGAAAGTGGGAATTCCTGAGCCACGGCCGGGCAGCTCCAGCCCAAATCTCCTGAGAGAAACTGGGAATTCCTGAGCCACGGCCGGGCAGCGCCAGCCCTGCACAGCCCATCCTGAGCTCCTGAGAGAAACTGGGAATTCCTGAACCACGGCTGGGCAGCTCCATCCCAAATCTCCTGACAGAAACTGGGAATTCCTGAGCCACGGCCGGGCAGCTCCATCCCAAATCTCCTGACAGAAACTGGGAATTCCTGAGCCACGGCCGGGCAGCTCCAGCCCAAATCTCCTGACAGAAACTGGGAATTCCTGAGCCACGGCCGGGCAGCTCCAGCCCAAATCTCCTGACAGAAACTGGGAATTCCTGAGCCACGGCCGGGTGTGGAGAGCCTGGTTCAAACATGGCTCAAAGAAAGAGGCCATGGAGGTACAGAGCTGAGGGAAAAGTAAAAGGCAGAGATAAAGCAGCATTCCCCAGGCTTGATTCTATAAATAATCAGGCTCTCTCAAGCACCACCTTATAAACAATAAGATTCTCCGACGGTCTTCCCATAACAGGCGAAACACTCTGTCCTTGGGCGCTCTGGGAACAGACATGGAGGCTTTGAGAACTTTTCACATCACAGTGGGAACGCCGGTCCTGTTTTCAATAGACAAACCACAGGCGGTGTAAACAAAAGGAGGGGTTGGAGTTTTCTCTGTAACCTATCGTGAGCTCGGATTTTGCAATATGCATGAAGTTAATTAGCACTGTTACACAGAGCGGCTGATTGATCAATAAATCGGAGTCGATGCTGATCAACAACAAGGTGGGCTGGCTCCCTTCGCTTTCAACAGCCGGGCAGCGCCAGCCCTGCACAGCCCAGCCCAGAGCTCCCGAGAGAAACTGGGAATTCCTGAGCCACGGCCGGGCAGCTCCATCCCAGAGCTCCCGAGAGAAACTGGGAATTCCTGAGCCACGGCCGGGCAGCTCCAGCCCAAATCTCCTGACAGAAACTGGGAATTCCTGAGCCACGGCCGGGCAGCTCCAGCCCAGAGCTCCTGAGAGAAACTGGGAATTCCTGAGCCACGGCCGGGCAGCTCCAGCCCAAATCTCCTGAGAGAAACTGGGAATTCCTGAGCCACGGCCGGGCAGCTCCAGCCCAAATCTCCTGACAGAAACTGGGAATTCCCGCAGCACTGGGGGCTCCCCACAGGCAAAATAATTCAGATTTTACAGCCTGGGATTGGGGTTTGTGCGCTGCCAAAAACACCAAAATCCAAAATCCCTCAGGGATATTTGGGAATAAAATCATTTTCCAAGGCCCTGGATGGAGCAGCCCTGCCCCAAAATCCTCCTGGATTAAATCACAAATTTATTGTGATAAAGGGATTATCTCAATAACAGGAATTCTCTCAATAACAGGAATTCTCTCAATAACAGGAATTCTCTCAATAACAGGAATTCTCTCAATAACAGGAATTCTCTCAATAAAATGAATTCTCTCAATAAAATGAATTCTCTCAATAACCAGAATTCTCTCAATAAAATGAATTCTCTCAATAAAATGAATTCTGTCAATAAAAGGAATTCTCTCAATAAAATGAATTCTCTCAATAACAGGAATTCTCTTTGCCAGGAGCGAATCAAGGAACAGGAGCTGATTCCAGCAGTGGGAGGATTCTGATGGAATTTCCACGTCCCAAACCCACCAAAATCCCTCAGGGATATTTGGGAATAAAATCATTTTCCAAGGCCCTGGATGCAGCAGCCCTGCCCCAAAATCCTCCTGGATTAAATCACAAATTTATTGTGATAAAGGGATTATCTCAATAACAGGAATTCTCTCAATAACAGGAATTCTCTCAATAACAGGAATTCTCTCAATAAAAGGAATTCTCTCAATAAAAGGAATTCTCTCAATAAAATGAATTCTCCCAATAAAATGAATTCTCCCAATAAAATGAATTTTCTTTCCCGGAGTGATGCCAGCAGTGGAAGGATTCTGGTGCAATATTTCACATTCAAGAGGCCGAATAAAACTGTTCTCTGTTTTACAAAAAATTCTTTTTGCTCCATTTTCCATAAAATTCATTCATTTTGCTCAATCTCACACCAAAATTCACTCATTTTGCTCAATTTCACAACAGAATTCCCTCCTTTTTGCAATAAAATTCACCCCTTTTTCTCCATTTCACAATAAAATTCCCTCCCATTGCTCTGTTTTGTAACAAAATTCTCTCCTTTTCTCCATTTTACAATAAAATTCTCCCATTTTTCTCCATTTTGCAGCAAAATTCTCTCATTTTGCTCAATCTCACACCAAAATTCTCTCATTTTGCTCAATCTCACAGTAAAATTCTCTCTTTGCTGTTTCACAACAGAATTCACTCCTTTTCGCAACAAAATTCTCTCATTTTGCTCTATTTTGAAATAAAATTCACTAATTTTGCTCAATCTCACACTAAAATTCAATGATGTTGCTCTATTTTACAATAAATTTTTTTCCATTTTGCTCCATTTTACAACGAAATTCTCTCATTTTGTTCAATTTCACCACAAAATTCACTCCCCTTTTATCAATTTTACAATAAAATTCTCTCATTTTGCTCTATTGCACACCAAAATTCTCTCATTTTGCTCAATCTCACACCAAAATTCTCTCATTTTGCTCAATCTCACAGTAAAATTCTCTTTTTGCTCTGTTTCACAACAGAATTCACTCCTTTTTGCAATAAAATTCTCTCATTTTGCTCTATTTCACAATAAAATTCACTAATTTTGCTCAATCTCACACCAAAATTCAATGATGTTGCTCTATTTTACATTAAAATTTTTCCATTTTGCTCCATTTTACAATGAAATTCTCTCATTTTGTTCAATTTCACCACAAAATTCACTCCCCTTTTATCAATTTTACAATGAAATTCTCTCATTTTGCTCAATCTCACACCAAAATTCACTCCTTTTTCTCAAATCTACACAAAATTCTCTCCTTTTCCTCGATTTCACACCAAAATTCTCTGATTTTTCTGCGTTTCACAATAAATTCTCTCCTTTTCTCCCCGCCCAGGACAATCGGAGCCATCCAGCCAAAATTTCCTCCAAAAATTGAAGGAAAAAAAAAAAATCTCAATTTTTACAAAATTTTAAAAATAAAAAAAAAAAATTTAAAACCACATTTCATTCCCGACTCTTCCCCAGCCAAACCACACAAAGGTAAAATTTAAATTTTAAATTAAATTTGAATTACATTTAAATTTAAATTATCTAAAAGTGGCAACGAAATTGTCATTTAAATTTAATTATGCAAATTAAATTATCTAAATTTGATTTAAATTATCTTTAAATTATCTAAAAATGACAATGAAATTCAATTTTTGTGCTGTCAGGAAGAGAATTCAAGGATGAAAAATCAGAATTATTCTTTCATTTCTCACAGATTTACCCACAAAGGTTCCCAAAAAATACAAATTAACCAAAACTGCACAAATCCCACAGGGAATTTTCAGCAGGAAATTGATTCATATTCCGAATTTCCACTCAAATCTCGTCACAAAATCCCTCAATATTCTGAATTTCCATTCATTTTCATCACAAAATCCCTCAATATTCTGAATTTCCATTCAAATCCCATTAAAAATCCCTCAATATTCTGAATTTCCATTCAAATCCCATTAAAAATCCCTCAATATTCTGAATTTCCATTCAAATCCCATAATAAAATACCTCAATATTCCGAATTTCCATTCTTTTAAATCTTATAATAGAATACCTCAATATTCTGCATTTCTATTCATTTTAATCCCATCACAAAATCCCCCAATATTCTGAATTTCCAATTTAGTCTCATCGCAAAATCCCTCAATATTCTGAATTTTCATTCAAATCTCATCGCAAAATCCCTCAATATTCTGAATTTCCTTTCATTTTAGTCCCATCACAAAATCACCCAATATTCTGAATTTCCACTCATTTTAATCTCATCACAAAATCCCTCAATATTCTGAATTTCCATTCATTTTCATCACAAAATCCCTCAATATTCTGAATTTCCATTCAAATCCCATCACAAAATCCCTCAATATTCTGAATTTCCATTCAAATCCCATAATAAAATACCTCAATATTCTGAATTCCCATTCTTTTAAATCTTATAATAGAATCCCTCAATATTCTGCATTTCTATTCATTTTAATCTCATCACAAAATCCCCCAATATTCTGAATTTCCATTCAAATCTCATCACAAAATCCCTCAATATTCTGAATTTCTGCTCATTTTACTCTCATCACAAAATCCCTCAATATTCTGAAATTCCTTTCATTTTCATCACAAAATCCCTCAATATTCTGAATTTCCATTCAAATCCCATTAAAAAATTTCTCAATATTCTGAATTTCCATTCAAATCCCATCACAAAATCCCTCAATATTCTGAATTTCCATTCAAATCCCATCACAAAACACCTCAATATTCTGAATTTCCATTCTTTTAGAATATGATATTTGGGGTAATGTTTGAATTATTAATTGCCTTTGACTAATTAGAATATGGTATTTAGGGTTATAATTGAATTATTCATTACCTTGATTTTTACTTCCTACTTTGAATTCTCTTAGCAATTATTGGTGATCTAACAGCCAAAATTAAATATATAAAGATATATTTATGAAAATAATAAATATATATTAATGAAAAGTAAGTAATAAATGAATATTTATAAAATATATTAATTTATAAAAGTAATAAAATTAATATGAATATATAATAAATTTCATATTGATTATAATATTATAAATATTACAATTATCTTAGTAAAATATATAATTAAAATAATACAAATAGATGATATTAATAAAAAGAAATATATCACCTTATAAAATATTAAAATAATAAAATTATATTAAATTAATATAAATAAATATATAAGTTATAACATTGATAGAATATAAATATATAATAAAATTTTGTTACATAGTATGCAGTATACAGTATACAGTATGTAGTATATAGTATGTAGTACACAGTATACATTATATAGTATATAGTAGGCAGTATATCGTATGTAGTATGTAGTATGCAGTATACAGTATATAGTATGTAGTATATAGTATGCAGTTTGTAGTATACAGTATATAGTATGTAGTATATAGTATGTAGTATGCAGTATACATTATATAGTATATAGTAGGCAGTGTATAGTATGTAGTATGTAGTATATAGTATGTAGTATGTAGTATGCAGTATACAGTATATAGTATATAGTATGTAGTATGCAGTATACATTATATAGTATATAGTAGGCAGTATATAGTATGTAGTATGCAGTATACAGTATATAGTATGTAGTATGTAGTACGCAGTATACAGTATATAGTATATAGTACGCAGTATATAGAATATAATATGTAGTATGCAGTATACAGTATATAGTATGTAGTATATAGTATATAGTATGTAGTATGCAGTATACAGTATATAGTATGTAATATATAGTATATAGGATGTAGTATGCAGTATACATTATATAGTATATAGTAAGCAGTATATAGTATATAGGATGTAGTATGCAGTATACAGTATATAGTATATAGTATGTAGTACGCAATATACATTATATAGTATATAGTAGGCAGTATATAGTATAGAGTATGTAGTACATAGTATATGGTATGTAGTATATCGTATGCAGTATACAGTATATAGTATATAGTACGCAGTATATAGTATATAATATGTAGTATGCAGTATACAGTATATAGTATGTAATATATAGTATATAGGATGTAGTATGCAGTATACATTATATAGTATATAGTAAGCAGTATATAGTATATAGGATGTAGTATGCAGTATACAGTATATAGTATATAGTATGTAGTACGCAGTATACATTATTTAGTATATTTTAAGCAGTATATAGTATAGAGTATGTAGTACATAGTATATGGTATGTAGTATATCGTATGCAGTATACAGTATATAGTATGTAGTATATAGTATATAGTATGTAGTATGCAGTATACATTATGTAGTATATAGTAGGCAGTATATAGTCTATAGTATGTAGTATGTAGTATATAGTATGCAGTATGTAGTATATGGTAGGTAGTATATGGTATATAGTATGTAGTATATAGTATATAGTATGTAGTATGCACTATATAGTATATAGTATGTAGTATATAGTATGTAGTATGCAGTATATAGTATGCAGTATGTAGTATACAGTATATAGTATGCAGTATATAGTATGTAGTATGCAGTATACAGTATATAGTATATAGTATGTAGTATATAGTATGTAGTATATGTATATAGAATGCAGTATATAGTACGCAGTATATAGTATATAGTATGCAGTATATAGTATGTAGTATGCAGTATATAGTATATAGTATGTAGTACGCAGTATATAGTATATAGTATATAGTATGTATTATGTATTATATATTATATATAATATATATATAATCTATAAATAATATCATAATTAATCCAATCTAATATATCTATTATATTACATATAATAGATATATTACATTGTATTACATACAATATAATAATAAAATAATGACAATTATAGAAAAATTAATAAAATAAAGACAATAATTAATACAAATTATTAATTTTTATTAATAATAATAACTTTACCTCCATGGCCAGGGCGGCCGTGTGCTGGTCGTAGTGGTTATATTACATATAACATAATAACAAAATAATGACAATTATATAAAAACGAATAGAATAAATATAATCATTAATAAGATTTTTAATTACCTCCATGGCCAGGGTGGCCGTGTGCTGGTCGTAGTGGTTATATTACATATAACATAATAACAAAATAATGACAATTATATAAAAATGAATAGAATAAATAATAAGATTTTAGAATAAATAATTAATAGAATAAATAATAGAATAAATAATTAATAAGATTTTTAATTACCTCCATGGCCAGCGCCGCCGTGTGCTGGTCGTAGTGGTTGAGCAGGTTGGGCATGAAGGTGGAGTTGTAGGGCAGGTCCTGGCACATCCTGAGCGCGATGGGCTCGCAGGAGAACAGGCTGTGCCCGGCCCCGGGGGGCAGCCGGCACCCCAAAACCCACAGGGCGGGCAGCAGCCACCCCACGGCCATCCTCACCCCCCAGAACATCCTCCTCATCCTCACAAATGCCAACATTTCCTGCCAAAACAGCAATTTTCACACTGGCTCTGCTTGTGGCATCTTCCTCATCCTCAGAAATTCTGATATTTCTGTCCAAATCTCATTTTTCACACTGGCTTTGCTTGTGGCATCTTCCTCATCCTCAGAAATTCTGATATTTCTGTCCAAATCTCATTTTTCACACTGGCTTTGCTTGTGGCATCTTCCACCTCCTCAGAAATTCCAAAATTTCCTTCCAAATCTCATTGTTCACATTGGCCCTGCTTGTGGCATCTTACAGATCCTTAAAAATTCAGATATTTCCTGCCAAAATCCCATTTCTCACGTTGCCTTTGCTTGTGGCATCTTCCACCTCCTTAAAAATTCCAAAATTTCCTTCCAAATCTCATTTTTCACACTGGCTTTGCTTGTAGCATCTTCCAGATCCTTAAAAATTCCAACATTTCCTTCCAAATCTCATTTCTCACATTGGCTCTGCTTGTAGAACCTTCACATCCTCAAAAATTCCAACATTTCCTTCCAAAATCTCATTTCTCACATTGCCTTTGCTTGTGGTTCCTCCAAATTTCAAAATTTTCTGTCTCCAACATCCTCAGGGTCCTGAAGGAATTTTCCTTTTTTTCCCCACTCTCGGTGATGAATGAAAAATTGAAATTTCAGCCACATTCCCACACTGTGGAGCCCATGGTGACCGGGCAGGGATTCCTGATTTATCCTAAAAAACAGAGAGAAAACAATGAGAAAAATCAGCCAAAAATGAAAATATTCCAGTATTTTACCCTCCAAGGGATTCCTGATTTATCCTAAAAACAGAGAGAAAACAATGAGAAAAATCAGCCAAAAATGAAAATATTCCAATGTTTTACCTCTCAGTTCCTAAACCTCTTCAAATTCTCTTACGAGCTTGAATCCTGATTATTTTAAATTTTTGGAGGAAATGAATGGAAAATGGAAGAACTGAATGGAAGAATTTGATGGAAAATGGAAGAAAAACACCCAAAAAAGAAAATATTCCAATATTTTACCCCTCAGTTCCTCAACTCTTCAAGGTCTCCTACAAAATGAGATTTAATCCTGATTATTTTAAATTTCTGGAGGAATTGAGTGGAAGATGGAAGAATTGAATGGAAGAAAAGTTTTAATCCTGATTTTTTTAAATCCTGTTTTTTTATATTTCTGGAGGAAATGAATGGAAAAAATTGATGGAAAATGGAAGAAAACCACCCAAAAATGAAAATATTCCAATATTTCATCTCTCAGTTCCTCAACTGCTTCAAGATCTCCTACAAGATGAGGTTTAGTCCTGGTTTGTTTTTTTTTTTTGTGCCCTCAATTAGGGAATTTTGGGGGGTTTGGGTCCAAATTTGGCAATTTTGGGGAGATTTTGTGTGCAAATTGAGCAATTTTGGGGCTTTTTTGCTCAGATTTGGGAATTTTGGGATTTTTTTGAGCCCAAAATTGAGGAATTTTGAGTTTTCCATGCCTGAAAATTGGAAATTTTTTACTTTTTTCCAGCTCTAATTTAGGAATTTTGGACTTTTCCTCACCTGAAATTTCGGAAACTTGGCTTTTTTTATGCCTAAAATCTGGGAATTTTGACCTTTTTTTTTGCTTCTAATTTAGGAATTCTGACTCTTCCAGGCCTGAAAATTTGGAATTTTGACTTTTTCTCCTCCAGGAATCGCACATTTCCCCCATTTCTAACCCCATTTTTATCCCCAAATTTCCCTTTTCTCCTCATTTTTAACCCCATATTTCTCCTTTTTTCCCTTTCCTTTTTTGAAGAGGCTGGTTAAAAACAAACATTCAAAAAGAAGGGAAATAAAATAGACCAATCTGATCAAATAACCACATTAAATTTAATTTATTGACAGTTTTGCTGTCCCAGGGGAAGATGTGGTTGAGGCAGCACTGGAATAAGGGGAAAAATAGAAATAGGAAAAGCTCCAGAGTCAGGAAAAACAAACCATGAGCAAAAAAAGGAGCTTGACAAGTTGTGTCCTTCTGATGGAAAAAAGTCATTTTACAGATTGAAAATATTCCATATTACAATATTTCGTATTTAATATAGTGAAATAGGTCACATTTCACTATTTCATATTGAAAATATTTCATATTTTCATATTTCAGGATGGTATGAGCTTGACAGGTTGTGTCCTTCTGATGGAAAAAATGTCATTTTTCATATTGAACATATTTCATATTTCATATATAGAAATGTTTTGTATTTCAGTATTTCATATTGAAAATATTTCACGTTTTCGTATTTCAAGATGGTATGAGCTTGAAAAGTTGTGTCCTTCTGATGAAGAAATACAATTTTTCATGTTGCCTTTTCAAGATGATATGAGGTTGAAAAGTTGTGTCTTTCTGATGAAGAAATGTCATTTTTCATACTGGCTTTTCAAGGTGATACAATCTTGAAAACTGTGTCCTTCTGATGGGAGAAATCTCATTTTTCAGACTGACTTATCAAGATGATACGAGCTTGACAAGTTGTGTTCTTCTGATGAAAAAATATAATTTTTCAGATTGACTTTTCAAGGTGATATGGGCTGGAAAGTCATGCCCTGATTTCAGAAATGTCATTTTTCAGCTTGACTTTGAAGGTGATATGAGCTTCAAAAGTTGTGTCCGTCTGATGAAAAAATTTAATTTTTCATACTGACTTTTCAAGATAATATGAGCTTGAAAAGCTGTGTCCTTCTGATGGAAAAAATGTCATTTCTCACATTGACTTTTCAAGATGATAGGAGCTTAAAATATTGTGTCCTGATGGAAAAAATGTCATTTTTCAGATTGAATTTCAAGGTGATATCAGCTTGAAAAGTTGTGTCCTTCTGATTTAAGAAATGTCATTTTTCAGACTGACTTTTCAAGGTGATATGAGTTTGAAAAGTTGTGTTCTTCTGATGGAAAAAATGTCATTTTTCAGACTGAATTTTCAAGGTGGTATGAGCTTGAAAAGTTGTGTTCTTCTGATGGAAAAAATGTCATTTTTCAGACTGAATTTTCAAGGTGGTATGAGCTTGAAAAGTTGTGTCCTTCTGATGGAAAAAGGGCATCAAAACAAACAACCTGGCCCTGGGAAAAGTGCAATAATTTGGGGTGAAATGGAGCAAAAAGAGCAGGATTCCAGAGGAAAGGAGGCCAGGCTGCGGCGGGCGCGGGTGATGCATTAATTGGTGCAGACAGACGAGCGCTGCAATAACGAACCCTCGCCACAAATCCAGTCGGGGCACTCTTTGTTCAGCCTCTGCACAGCAGATTTTTGTGGTTTTTGTTGGATGTAAAGGCAAACAAAACACTTTCGGTGACACCAGGGATGAAAAGAGGAGGGGAGGCCTCGCCTCGCGCCACAAGCATTGGAAATGTGGAAATAAAACACAGGGAAAAGGAGAAATTTGTTCTGTGGTTGTGGATTTTTACATTGTTCATCAGCAGGAGAAGCCCATCCGATTCTGGCTGGAAAGGATTAATTAAGACGTGCACGGACAATTATCATCACAAGGAGAAAGGGTTGATTCCCACAAGGAATCAACTAAACTTCAAAGTGCCTCAGGGAGCAATGAGGAAAAACTCATCAGGGTTTAGAATGAAAGGATGGGATTCATTCCAAGTTATCTGTCCCAGAGAAATGGGGAGATAAAGCAACAAACCAGACTCCTCCTGGAGGAGGGGAAAATGTGCTCTCAGGATTCCCAACCCAATCCTGAGCCTGCAGAAAGGAGAGGAACTCGTTCATGGCACTTCCCCAGCCACAAAAGGAGAATAAATTATCCTCCCCACTCCATTCTAACGAATGACTCAGTGGGAAGGAAACTCCAGCGCTCTCCACTCCTGCACTGCACCGTAATCCCCCACATCCCTATTTCTATTCGGGGCAAAGGGGGAGGATGGAAAGGCAGAAACAACCTCATAATTTTCTTATTATTGTCATGGAATGGATTGGGTTGGAGGGGGTTTTGAAGCCCATCTAATCCCTCATGGAGGGACAGCTCTGTCACCTCTCTCTGCCCGTTCCCATTCCATGGGAAGGGCCTGCAGAGGGGAATCCTGCAGCTCCATGGGAAGCAGGCAGGCTGCCGGCCCAGCCAGCATCCCTTAGGAAAGGCACAAGGAACATCGGCGGCACCGGCATCCATCCATCCCATCCATCCATCCATCCATCCATCTATCCATCCATCCATCCCATCCATCCATCCCATCCATCCATCCATCCATCCCATCCATCCCATCCATCCATCCATCTATCCATCCATCCATCTATCCATCCATCCCATCCATCCATCCCATCCATCCATCCATCCATCCATCCATCCATCCATCTATCCATCCATCCATCCCATCCATCCATCCATCCCATCCATCCATCCATCCATCCATCCCATCCATCCATCCCATCCATCCATCCATCCATCCATCCATCCATCCATCCCATCCATCCATCCCATCCATCCATCCCATCCATCCATCCATCCCATCCATCCATCCATCCATCCATCCATCCATCCCATCCATCCATCCCATCCATCCATCCATCCATCCCATCCATCCGTCCATCCATCCATCCATCCATCCATCCATCCATCCATCCATCCCATCCATCCGTCCATCCATCCATCCATCCATCCATCCATCCATCCATCCATCCATCCCCTCCATGGCTGCCGCACGGCCGAGGCACACATTCAAAAAGGGGGGGAATAAAAAAAGACCAAGCTGCTAAAGACGGCGTGCCCGGAGGGATCCGGGGAGCGCACGGACAGCACCGGCATCCCGGAGCCCTCAGCGAGGGCGGCGAGGATCGGGCACCCCCGAGCCTTCAGCAAAGGGCGGTGAGGAACCAACATCCCCCAAGCCCTCAGCGAAGGGCGGTGAGGAACCAACATCCCCCGAGCCCTCAGCAAAGGACGGCGAGGAACCAACATCCCCCGAGCCCTCAGCGAAGGGCGGTGAAGCAATGGCACCCCCGAGCCCTCAGCGGAGGGCGGTGAGGCACCCACATCCCCTGAGCCTTCAGAGGAGGGGATTGAGGTTCCGGCACGCCCGAGCCCGCAGTGAGGGGCGGTGAGGCCCCGGCACCTCCGAGCAGGCTCCGGCCTCACCGCCCCTCACAGGGAGCTCGGGGGATGCCGGAGCCTTCACCGCCCTTCACAAGGGGTTCCGGCACTCCCGAGCCCTCAGTGAAGGGCGGTGAAGACACCGGCACCCCCGAGCCCACAGCAAAGGGCGGTGAGGATCCGCCATCCCCAGAGCCCTCAGCAAAGAGCGGCGAAGGCACCGGCAGCCCGGAGTCCTCAGCGGAGGGGATTGAGGCACTGGCATCGCCGAGCCCTCAGCGAGGGCCGGTGAGGCACCAGCACCCCCAGCCCTCAGAGGAGAGCGGTGAGGAACCAGCACCCTCGAGCCCTCCGCAAAGGCGGTGAAGGCTCCGGCACCACCGAGCCCTCAGCGGAGGGCGGTGAAGGCACCGGCATCCTCCGAGCTCCCTGTGAGGGGCGGTGAGGCACCGGCACCCCCGAGCAGGCTCCGGCAGCCCCGAGCCCTCATCAAAGGGCGGTGAGGAACCAGCAGCCCCGAGCCCTCAGCGGAGGGCGGTGAGGCACCGGCACCCTCAAGCAGGCTCCGGTACTCCCGAGCCCTCAGTAAAGGGCGGTGAGGAACCAGCACTCCCAAGCAGGCTCCGGCACCCCCGAGCCCTCAGCAAAGGGCGGTGAGGCACCGGCACTCCCGAGCTTCCTGTGAGGGGCATTAAGGCTCCGGCACCCCCCGAGGCCCCTGTGAGGGGCGGTGAGGCACCGGCATCGCCCGAGCCCTCAGCAAAGGCGGTGAAGGCTCCGGCACCACCGAGCCCTCAGCGGAGGGCGGTGAAGGCACCGGCATCCTCCGAGCTCCCCGGGAGGGGCGGTGAGGCACCGGCACCACCGAGCAGGCTCCGGCACCCCCGAGCCCTCATCAAATGGCGGTGAGGAACCAGCAGCCCCCGAGCCCTCAGTGAAGGGCGGTGAAGCTCCGGCACCCTCGAGCCCTCAGTGAAGGGCGGTGAGGCTCCGGCATCGCCCGAGCAGGCTCCGGAATCCTCCGAGCCCTCAGCGAAGGGCGGTGAGGCTCCCGCATCCCCTGCCCGGAGCCGCCGTACCGGGTGAGGCTCCCGCATCGCCTCCCCGGGGCCGCCGTGCCGCACTACGGCACGAGGAGCCCAAGCCAGCATCCCCGGCCTCACGGGGGGCGGATCCGGCCCGCTCCCGGCGCTCAGGGCCGACATCCCCCGCGTCCTCCGCCCGCCCGCCCAGCGCAGCACCAGCATCTCCCCGGAGCGCTGCCGGCCGCAGGGCGCTCGCTGCGAGGCCGCCCCACTGCACGGGCGCCGAGCTCCGCGGCCGCGTGTCCCCGGACGAGCTCCTGAGGGCGGCGCGGCCCCGCCGTGTCCCCGCCATGTCCCCGTTACCTGCTCAGCTCCCGCCGCCCTCACGATCCCGCGCGCGCCCCTCGGGTGGCGGCGGCGGCAGCAGCGGCAGCGCCCGGCCACGCCCCCCTAGGACCACGCCCCCCGCGCCATCGCGCTCCGCCCACTCCCCGCCGCCCAGCCAATCAAAGCGCGCGGGGCTGGTTGCTAGGTAGATCGGAACCCCCGGCCTCTCTAACCCCGCCGGGGGCTCTGATTGGCTGGCGCCCTCCGCGGTTGCCGTGGATACGGGATGCGGACGGGGGGGGGGGGAAGAGGAGGAGGAGGGCGCTGATTGGCTGGCGCCGCCTTCCCCCAGGGTTGCCATAGCGACGGGATGCGGACGGGCGGGAGGAGGAAGAGGAGGAAGAGGAGGAAAAGGAGGAAGAAGAGGAGGAGGCGGCGTCCGCAGGAGGGAGGAGGAAGGTGAGAGGACACGGGGGGGACACGGGGTGGCAGCAGGGCCGGGGCAGCGCCGTCCCCTGTGCAGGCACTGCTGGCGCACCTCGGGGACAAGAGGGACAGTGAGGGGCTGGAGCTGTCCAGGGAACGGGGCTGGGGAAGGGGCTGGAGCACCAGGAGGGGCTGAGGGAGCTGGGAAGGGGCTCAGCCTGGAGAAAAGGAGGCTCGGGGGGGACCTTGTGGCTCTGCACAACTCCCTGACACGAGGGGACAGCCAGGGGACAGCTGGGGGGGTCAGGGTTGCTCCCAGGGAACAGGGACAGGAGGAGAGGGAACAAATTTCAAACTGTGCCAGGAGAGGCTCGGGTTGGAGGAAATGCCCTCAAACTGTGCCAGGTTGGGGGAAACGCCCTCAAATTGTGCCAGGTTGGGGGAAATGCCCTCAAATTGTGCCAGGTTGGGGGAAACGCCCTCAAATTGTGCCAGGGGAGGTTTAGATTGGAGGAAATGATCCCAAATTGTGCCAAGAGAGGTTTAGATTGGAGGAAATGCCCTCAAATTGTGCCAAGAGAGGTTTAGATTGGAGGAAATGCCCTCAAATTGTGCCAGGTTGGAGGAAATGCCCTCAAATTGTGCCAGGTTGGGGGAAATGCCCTCAAATTGTGCCAGGTTGGGGGAAACGCCCTCAAATTGTGCCAGGGGAGGTTTAGGTTGGAGGAAATGATCCCAAATTGTGCCAGGGAGGTTTAGATTGGAGGAAATGATCCCAAATTGTGCCAGGGGGGCTCAGGTTGGAGGAAATGCCCTCAAATTGTGCCAAGAGAGGTTTAGATTGGAGGAAATGCCCCCAAATTGTGCCAGGTTGGAGGAAATGCCCCCAAATTGTGCCAGGTTGGGGGAAATGCCCTCAAATTGTGCCAGGGGAGGTTTAGGATGGAGGAAATGGCCCCAAATTGAGCCAGGGGAGGTTTAGATTGGAGGAAATGATCCCAAATTGTGCCAGGTTGGAGGAAATGCCCTCAGATTGTGCCAGGTTGGAGGAAATGCCCTCAGATTGTGCCAGAGCAGGCTCAGGTTGGAGGAAAGGTTGGGGTTATAAAAGAATTTAGGGCTCATCCCAGTCACAAAATTCACAGAATTGATAAGGTTGGAAAAACCTTTGGGATCACAAAATCCACCCATCAGCCAAATCTCCGTTTATGGGGAAATTGCTCTGTCTGAACAAAATTCGGATACTTGGTGTCCCAAAAAGGGGAGATTTTGGTCAATATCTGATTTTGGGAATTGTTTGGTATCTCCATGTTTCTGGAGATTTTGGTAAATTTAAATTAAATTTTGAAAAAAACCTTTGGGATCACCAAATCCAACCTCAACCATTTCCCCATTTATGGAGAAATTGCTTTGTCTGAACAAAATTCAGATATTTGGTGTCCCAAAATGGGGAGATTTTAGGAGATTTTGGCAAATATCTGATTTTGGGAGATGTTTGGTATCTCCAAATTTCTGGAAATTTTGATAAATATCTGATTTACTTGATGTGGAAATTCCTGCAGAAATCACAGAATTGATAAGGTTGGAAAAAACCTTTGGGATCACCAAATCCAACCATCAAGGATTTCTCCATTTATTCAGAAATTGCTTTGTCTGAACAAAATTCCGATATTTGGTGTCCCAAAAAGGGGAGATTTTGGTCAATATCTGATTTTGGGAATTGTTTGATATCTCCATATTCCTGGAGATTTTGGTAAATTTAAATTAAAGTTGGAAAAAACCTTTGGGATCACCAAATCCAACCTCAACCATTTCTCCATTTATTCAGAAATTGCTTTGTTTGAACAAAATTCCGATATTTGGTGTCCCAAAATGGGGAGATTTTGGTCAATATCTGATTTTGGGAATTGTTTGGTATCTCCAAATTTCTGGAAATTTTGATAAATATCTGATTTAATTGATGTGGAACCCACATTTACATTTTTTGGGAAAACTTCCAGGGATTGGGGTTCCACCGGCTCAAAGGATAATCATGAGCTCTTGTGTGATTAACACCTTAATTCTGAATTAATTATGAATTAATTATCAGTGCACAGAGGTTTCCGTGGGACAATTCCCACTCTCCCAGGTTGCTCCAGCCCTTTCCCACCCATTTTTGGGCATTTCCAGGATTTTCATCTCAGGGATATTGATGCTATTAAAAAATAACTTCACCGTACCTGAATTTCAAATTATTGCTCCTTTTTGTGTCATTGCCGTGCTATGGAATCATTGGATTCCTTGTTAAAATTCTATTTTTTTTTTTTTATGAAAAAGAAGGAATGGCACAGGGATAACGTTCATGTTTCTTCCATGAAATCATTGGATTCCTTGTCAAAATTATAATTTTTCCCAATAAAATGAAGGAACAGCACATGGGTAATGCCCATCTTTGTTCCATTGGTTCCTCATTAAAATTCTATTTTTTTCCTTTTTAAAATTCTATTTTTTTCATCATTAAAATTCTATTTTTTTCATCGTTAAAATTCTATTTTTTTATCGTTAAAATTCTATTTTTCCCCATAAATACTAATGAATGGCATAGTGTTAACACACATCTTTGTTCCATTGGGTCCCTCATTAAAATTCTATTTTTTCCTTTTTAAAATTCTATTTTTTTCATCGTTAAAATTCTATTTTTCCCCATAAATACTAATGAACGGCATAGTGTTAACACACATCTTTGTTCCATTGGATCCCTCGTTAAAATTCTATTTTTTTCCTTGTTAAAATTCTGTTTCTCCCATAAAAACGAATGAATGGCACAGGGATAACACCCACCTTTGTTCCATTAGATCCCTCATAAAACTTCTAATTTTTCCGTTCAAAAATAATGAATGGCACATGGATAACACCCATCTTTGTTCCATTGGATTCCTCATTAAAATTCTATTTCTTCCTTGTTAAAATTCTGTTTTTTCCCATAAATACTAATGAATGGCACACTGATGTCACCCACCTTTATTCCATTGGATCCCTCATTAAAATTCCATTTTTTTCCATGAAAATGAAAGAATGGCACAGTGATAACATTCATGTTTGTGCTATGAAATCATTGGAGTTTTTATTAAAATTATGGTTTTTTCCATGAAAATGAAGGAACGGTGCAGGGACAATGTCCATCTTTGTTCCATTGGATTCCTTGTTAAAATCTCATTTTTTCCATTAAAACTAATGAATGGCACAGTGAAAATGCCCATCCCTGTTCCATCGGAGCCCTCACTAAAATTCTGTTTTTCCCATAAAAATGAAGGAACGGCACAAGAATAACGTTCATCTTTGTTCCATTGAATTCCTCGTTAAAATTATATTTTTGCCCACGAAAAAGAAGGAATGGAACAGGTCTAACACTCATGTTTCTTCCATGAAATCATTGGATTCCTTGCTAAAATTCTAATTTTTCCATGAAAAAGAAGGAATGGCACAAGGATAACACCCATCTTTGTTCTATTGGATCCCACATTAAAATTCTGTTTTTCCCATAAAAATGAAAGAATGGCACAATGATAACACTCATCTCTGTTCCATTGGATCCCTCGTTAAAATTCTATTTTTTTCCTTGTTAAAATTCTGTTTCTCCCATAAAAACGAATTAATGGCGCAGGGATAACGCCCACCTTTGTTCCATTAGATCCCTCATAAAACTTCTAATTTTTCCATAAAAAATAATGAATGGCACATGGATAACACCCATCTTTATTCCATTGGATTCCTCATTAAAATTCTATTTCTTCCTTGTTAAAATTCTGTTTTTTCCCATAAATACTAATGAATGGCACACTGATGTCACCCACCTTTATTCCATTGGATCCCTCATTAAAATTCCATTTTTTTCCATGAAAATGAAAGAATGGCACAGTGATAACATTCATGTTTGTGCTATGAAATCATTGGAGTTTTTATTAAAATTATGGTTTTTTCCATGAAAATGAAGGAACGGTGCAGGGACAATGTCCATCTTTGTTCCATTGGATTCCTTGTTAAAATCTCATTTTTTCCATTAAAACTAATGAATGGCACAGTGAAAATGCCCATCCCTGTTCCATCGGAGCCCTCACTAAAATTCTATTTTTCACATAAAAATGAAGGAACGGCACAAGAATAACGTTCATCTTTGTTCCATTGAATTCCTCGTTAAAATTATATTTTTGCCCACGAAAAAGAAGGAATGGCACAGGTCTAACACTCATGTTTCTTCCATGAAATCATTGGATTCCTTGCTAAAATTCTAATTTTTTCCATGAAAAAGAAGGAATGGCACAAGGATAACATCCATCTTTTTTCCACGGGATGCCTCATTAAAATTCTATTTTTTTCCTTGTTAAAATTCTATTTTTCCCCACAAAAACTAATGAATGTCACAATGATAACACTCACCTTTGTTCCATTGGGTTCCTTGTTAAAATTCTAATTTTTCCCCAAAAGAGCCAAAGGAATGGCACAGGGATGACAGCCATCTTTGTTCCACCGGATCCCTCATTAAAATTCTATTTTTCCCAAAAAAACACAGGAATGGCACAGGGAAAATGCTCATGTTTGTTCCATTGGATTCCTTGTTAAAATTCTAATTTTTTTCCATAAAAAATAAAGAATGTCACAGGGATAACATCCATCTTTGTTCTATGGAATAATTTGATTCTTCTTAAAATTCTATTTTTCCCATGAAAATGAAGGAATGGCACAGGGATAACGTTCATGTTTATTCCATGAAATCCTTGGATTCCTTGTTAAAAAATCGATTTTCCCCATAAATACTAATGAATGGCACAGTGATGACGCCCATCTTCGTTCCATTGGATCCCTCGTTAAAATTCTATTTTTTCCTTGTTAAAATTCCATTTTTCCCATAAAAACAAATGGGTGGCACAGGGATAACATCCATCTTTATTCCATTGGATTCCTCGTTAAAATTCTATTTATCCCATAAAAATGAAAGAATGGCACAATGGTAACACATATCTTTGTTCCATTGGATTCTTCATTAAAATTCTATTTTTTTCCTTGTTAAAATTCTTTTTCTCCCATAAAAACGAATGAATGGCACATGGATAACGCCCATCTTTATTCCATTAGATTCCTCATTAAAATTCTATTTTCTTCCTTGTTAAAATTCTATTTTTTCCCATAAATACTAATGAATGGCACAGTGATGACGCCCATCTTCGTTCCATTGGATCCCTTGTTAAAATTCTATTTTTTCCTTGTTAAAATTCCATTTTTCCCATAAAAACAAATGGGTGGCACAGGGATATCATCCATCTTTATTCCATTGGATTCCTCGTTAAAATTCTATTTATCCCATAAAAATGAAAGAATGGCACAATGGTAACACCCATCTTTGTTCCATTGGATCCTTCATTAAAATTCCATTTATCCCGTAAAAATGAAAGAATGGCACAATGGTAACACCCATCTTTGTTCCATTGGATCCCTCGTTAAAATTCCATTTATCCCGTAAAAATGAAAGAATGGCACAATGGTAACACCCATCTTTGTTCCATTGGATCCCTTGTTAAAACTCTATTTTTTCCTTTTTAAAATTCTATTTTTTTCCTCGTTAAATCTCTATTTTTTCCCATAAAAACTAATCAATGGCACACTGACCTTTGTGCCGCTGGCTGCCTCACTAAAATTCCATTTTCCCCCATTTTTCCCTTTGCAGCCCCAGTGAAGGAGCCCCCGCTCTGCCCATGGCGTTTGCAGCTCCCAAACCCCGCGATGGCTCCAGGCTGCGCCTCAGCTCCTGGACCCCCCTCAACCATCGGCTCATCAACGACCAGGCAAGTCCCAAAATCCCCAAAATCCCCAAAATCCCCAAAATCCCCAAAATTCAGGGAATAATTCAGGGAATCATTCAGGGAATCATTCAGGGAAATTCAGAATTCCTGGGCTCATTGAGGTCACCCAGCACAGCTCCCAAACCCCGCGATGGCTCCAGGCTCCCCCTCAGCTCCTGGACCCCCCTGAGCCACCGGGCCATGAACGACCAGGCAAGTTCCCAAAATCCCCAAAATCCCCAAAATTCAGGGAATAATTCAGGGAATAATTCAGGGAATAATTCAGGGAATAATTCAGGGAATAACTCAGGGAATTCAGAATTCCTGGGCCCACCGAGGTCATCCAGCACAGCTCCCAAACCCCGCGATGGCTCCAAGCTCCCCCTCAGCTCCTGGACCCCCCTCAACCATCGGCTCATCAACGACCAGGCAAGTTCCCAAAATCCCCAAAATCCCCAAAATTCAGGGAATAATTCAGGGAATAATTCAGGGAATAATTCAGGGAATAACTCAGGGAATTCAGAATTCCTGGGCCCACCGAGGTCATCCAGCACAGCTCCCAAACCCCGCGATGGCTCCGAGCTCCCCCTCAGCTCCTGGACCCCCTTCAACCATCGGCTCATCAACGACCAGGCAAGTCCCAAAATCCCCAAAATCCCCAAAATTCAGGGAATAATTCAGGGAAATTCAGAATTCCTGGGCCCACCGAGGTCATCCAGCACCACCCCTCAAGGAAAAGCCAATTCCAGGATTGATTCCCCGAGGATTGGTTTGGAATAGTCTCAAAATTCTCCCCCCTCAACCATCGGCTCATGAACGACCGGGCAAGTTCCCAAATCCTGAAATTCAGGGAATAATTCAGGGAATAATTCAGGGAAATTCAGAATTCCTGAGCCCACCGAGGTCACCCAGCACAGCTCCCAAACCCCGCGATGGCTCCAGGCTCCCCCTCAGCTCCTGGACCCCCTTCAACCATCGGCTCATCAACGACCAGGCAAGTCCCAAAATCCCCAAAATCCCCAAAATCCCCAAAATTCAGGGAATCATTCAGGGAATCATTCAGGGAATCATTCAGGGAATCCCCGAATTCCTGAGCCCATCGAGGTCACCCAGCACAGCTCCCAAACCCCGCGATGGCTCCAGGCTCCCCCTCAGCTCCTGGACCCCCCTGAGCCACCGGGCCATGAACAACCAGGCAAGTTCCCAAATCCTGAAATTCAGGGAATAATTCAGGGAAATTCAGAATTCCTGAGCCCACCGAGGTCATCCAGCACCACCCCTCAAGGAAAAGCCAATTCCAGGATTGATTCCCCGAGGATTGGTTTGGAATAGTCTCAAAATTCTCCCCCCTCAACCATCGGCTCATGAACGACCGGGCAAGTTCCCAAATCCTGAAATTCAGAGATCTCATCACTGGAGCGCTCCATAGCTCCAAGGCCTTGGAGCAGAGGACATGGGCTTGATTATCACACCCAATTTGGGCCATTCTGTTGCTAATTAACGCTCCCAAGCGCCTGGAGAGGCAGAATTTTGGGAGAGCCTCCGCTCAGATGCGTCTCCAAGAACGCCGCAAACAAATCCGCCGTCGGTCTTTGATCAAAAACCACAAACAGCTCCCTCCTCCTCCTCCTCCTCCTTCTCCTCCTCCTGCCCGGAATCCTCCAACCCAAACCTCACATCTCTGACTACTCATCACTTCCTTGGGGCAAATCCTTTTTTTTTCCAAATTCAGCTCGTTGGGGTTTTTGGGGTGTTTTTCCAACGCAAATAAAGCGAATAATGACTGTCAAGGCTCAAATAAAAGAACTGTCATTTTGCAGCCCTCACCAGAGACTCTCGTGCTGGGAGGGACAGAGCTGGAGCTGTCACCATCAGCCCTGACAATGTCCCTCCCTGCAGGAACCAGCTCAGAGCGAGAGTTCTGCAGCTCGTAACGACCCAGCAGCGCCTTTTCCCGTTTCATCGCCGTTTGATAAGCCCGGCTCTTTTCCTCCTCCTCCTCCTCCTCCTCCTCTTTGATCGGTGTGCTGGAAAAATCCCTTCCAGCATCCCCTCCCTCCCCGGGTCACCATCGCAAAGGCGGAAGGCGGGGCTGTGGTGGTGGGGAGCCGCGTGTTGGGGCTTTGGGGTCCGGCTCGCCACGGAGAAAGGTCAGGATCAGAAATCCTCCTCTGGATTTTGATCCCGATCCTCCCCGCTGGGAGCCGTCGCCGCAAAGCGGCCGAGGAACAAGGGCTGCTCCTGCCAGCCCCTCCCTGAAGGGTTTGAGGAGTGGGGATTGGATCCCGCAGGGTTTCAGGCGCTCAGGATTAATGGGGTTTGTGAATTAACCAGGTGGGAAGTTCGGCTTTTGGGGCAGCTCCCTCCCATCGCTGCGGGGCCAGGAGAGAGGAATTGCCATGGAGCCAGGCTGGGAGAGTTTGGAGGGATCACCTGGAGAAGGGAGGGATCCAGGGAGAGCTCAGAGCCCTTCCAGGAGATGGAAATGTTCACCTGGAGAGGAGAAGGATCCAGGGAGAGCTCAGAGCCCTTCCAGGAGCTGGAAATGCTCACCAGGAGAAAAGGACACACAGAGCCGCTTTCAGGAGCTGGAAATGCTCACCTGGAGAAAAGGAGACTCAGAACTCTTCCAGGAGCTTTGGATTTTCACCTGGACCCTCAGAGCGCTTCCAGGAGCTGGAAATGTTCACCTGGAGAGGAGAAGGATCCAGGGAGAGCTCAGAGCCCTTCCAGGAGCTGGAAATGCTCACCTGGAGAAGGGAAGGAGACTCAGAACTCTCCCAGGAGCTTTGGATTTTCACCTGGACCCTCAGAGACCTTCCAGGAGCTGGAAATGTTCACCTGGAGAAAAGAAAGAACCTCAGAGCCCTTCCAGGAGCTGGAAATGTTCACCTGGAGAAGAGAAGGACATTCAGAGCCCCTTGAGGAGCTTTGGGTGCTCACCTGGACCCTCAGAGCCCTTCCAGGAGCTGGGAATGTTCACCTGGAGAGGAAAAGGATCCAGGGAGAGCTCAGAGCCCCTTCCAGGGGGGCTAAAGGTTGGACCCAGGCCTGGTTTAGGCAGGAATCAGGCAGGAAAAACCTGGATTGTTGCAATTCCTGATCTCCTTCCCATGCTGGTGCTGGGTCTGGTGTGTTGGAGCTGAGCTGGTCCGTGCCGGGGGTTTGTCCTGGACAAGTTTGGGGTTGGGAAGCTCAGGGAGCCAGGAGAGAGCTGGGAGAGCTGGGAATGTTCACCTGGATCAGGGAAGGATCGTCAGAGCCATTCCAGGAGCTCTGAGAGTTCACCTGGAGAGGAGAAGGATCCAGGGAGAGCTCAGAGCCCTTCCAGGAGCTGGGAATGCTCACCTGGGGAAAAGAAAGACCCTCGGAATCCTTCCAGGAGCTTTGGATTTTCACCTGGACCCTCAGGGCCCTTCCAGGAGCTGGAAATGTTCACCTGGAGAAGAGAAGGACCCTCAGAGCCCTTCCAGGAGCTTTGAGTTTTCACCTGGAGAAGAGAAGGATCCAGGGAGACTTCAGAGCCTCTTCCAGGATATGGAAATGTTCACTTGAAGAAGAGAAGGACCCTCAGAGCCCTTTCAGGAGCTGGGAATGTTCACCTGGAGAAGATGATGACCCTCAGAGCCCTTTCAGGAGCTGGGAATGTTCACCTGGAGAAGATGATGACCCTCAGAGCCATTCCAGGAGCTGGGAATGTTCACCTGGAGAAGAGAAGGACCCTCAGAGCCATTCCAGGAGCTGGGGGTGCTCACCTGGATCAGGGAAGGCTCCAGGGAGAGCTCAGAGCCCCTTGCAGGCCCTGAAGGGGCTCCAGGAGAGCTGGAGAGGGACTGGGGACAGGGCATGGAGGGACAGGACCCGGGGAATGGCTCCCACTGGGAAAAGTGAGGTTTAGGTGGGATCTTGGACCGGAATTCGTGGCTGGGAGGGTTGGGAGCCCCTGGGGTTCCCCGGGAGGCTGAGGCTGAGGCTGTGCCTGTGGCTGTGGCTGTGGCTGTGGCTGTGCCTGTGCCTGTGGCTGTGGCTGTGGCTGTGGCTGTGGCTGTGCCTGTGGCTGAGGCTGTGGCTGTGGCTGTGGCTGTGGCTGTGCCTGTGGCTGTGCCTGTGGCTGTGGCTGTGGCTGTGCCTGTGCCTGTGGCTGTGGCTGTGGCTGTGGCTGTGCCTGTGCCTGTGCCTGTGCCTGTGGCTGTGCCTGTGGCTGTGCCTGTGGCTGTGGCTGTGCCTGTGCCTGTGCCTGTGCCTGTGGCTGTGGCTGTGCCTGTGGCTGTGGCTGAGGCTGTGGCTGTGGCTGTGCCTGTGCCTGTGCCTGTGCCTGTGCCTGTGCCTGTGCCTGTGGCTGTGGCTGTGCCTGTGGCTGTGCCTGTGGCTGTGGCTGAGGCTGTGGCTGAGGCTGTGGCTGTCCCTGTGCCTGTGCCTGTGCCTGTGCCTGTGCCTGTGGCTGTGGCTGAGGCTGTGGCTGTGCCTGTGGCTGTGCCTGTGGCTGTGGCTGTGCCTGTGCCTGTGCCTGTGCCTGTGCCTGTGCCTGTGCCTGTGGCTGTGCCTGTGGCTGTGCCTGTGCCTGTGCCTGTGCCTGTGCCTGTGGCTGTGCCTGTGGCTGTGCCTGTGCCTGTGGCTGTGCCTGTGCCTGTGCCTGTGCCTGTGGCTGTGCCTGTGCCTGTGCCTGTGGCTGTGCCTGTGGCTGTGCCTGTGCCTGTGGCTGTGGCTGAGGCTGTGGCTGTGGCTGTGCCTGTGGCTGTGGCTGTGGCTGTGGCTGTGGCTGTGGCTGTGCCTGTGCCTGTGGCTGTGGCTGTGGCTGTGGCTGTGGCTGTGCCTGTGGCTGTGCCTGTGGCTGTGGCTGTGGCTGAGGCCGCGGCCTCCCAGCCCAGGACATTTTATGGAAAGGACCCCGGAGCTCACCCCGGGGCAGCCCCGGCACCGCCCGCGGCCCCGACGGCTCCGAGCCCGCCCGGGCCGGACGGGGACACGGCCGGGGAGGGACACGGAGCCGGGGCGGGTACGGGAAACGGGCAAACATCCAAAGCAACCCACTCATGGAACAAATCAGCCTAAAATATGGAGACATCAAATCAGAAAAATGGATTGATCGGATAAATCCATCGAAAATATGGAAATATCCAAATCAACAAATATGGATTTATGGAATAAATCAATATAAAACATGGAAATATCCGTAGAAATAAATACATGGAGTTCTGGAATAAATGTATCTAAAATATGGAAATATCCAAATCAACAAATATGGATTTATAGAATAAATCAATATAAAACATGGAAATATCCGTAAAAATAAATACATGGAGTTCTGGAATAAATGCATCTAAAATATGGAAATATCCAAATCAACAAATATGGATTTATGGAAAAAATCCATATAAAATATGGAAACATCCAAATCAATAAAAATGGATTTATGGAATAAATCCACATAAAATATGGAAATATACAAACCAATAGAAATGGATTTATGGAAAAAAAAACATATAAAATATGGAAATATCCAAATCAATAGAAATGGATTTATGGAATAAATCCACATAAAATATGGAGATATCCAAATCAATAAAAATGGATTTATGGAATAAATCCATATAAAATATGGAAATACCCAAATCAATAGAAATGGATTTATGGAAAAAAAACCATATAAAATATGGAAATATCCAAATCAATAAAAATGGATTGATCGGATAAATCCATATAAAACCATGGAAATATCCATATAAATAAATAAATGGATTTATGGAATAAGTCCATCTAAAATATGGAAATATCCAAATCAATAAAAATGGATTTATGGAAAAATCCATATATAAAATATGGAAATATCCAAATCAATAGAAATGGATTTATGGAAAAAATCCATATAAAATATGGAAATATCCAAATCAATAAAAATGGATTGATTGGATAAATCCATCTAAAATATGGAAATATTCAAATCAATAAATTTATATAATAAATCCATCTAAAATATGGAAATATCCAAATCAATAGAAATGGATTTATGGAAAAAATTCATATAAAATATGGAAATATCCAAATCAATAGAAATGGATTTATGGAAAAATCAATATATAAAATATGGAAACATCCAAATCAATAAAAATGGATTGATCCATAATTTTTCCCAAACCACCCTTCCATTGATATTTTATTTTCTTTTTCCAGCTGAATTTCCCTCAGCACGCACTGATCCCACTCTAAAAACTCAACTTTCTTTTTTTCCTCTTTTCTGTGTTTTACAGGTCTTTGAAGAAAGAAGAGCCCTGCTTGGGAAATGGGTAAATTCTCTCATTTTCTCTTTAAAGAAATGTTTTCCACGGGCAGATTTTGGAAGTGAGCCGGAGCTTATCCCATGGGAATTTAAATTTAAAATTTCCTCTGTGGGAAAAGGGATTGGCGTTCCCTGATGCGACCGCTCCGCTTTTGAGCAAAGGTGGCCAAAAAAATTCCCTCATTTCCCACATTCTGCAAGGCTTGAATCGGGAAATCAAATTCCATCCTTGGAATGAGATTAAATGAGATTAAAAAACGCCATTAAAAAATGTCTGGGAGGTCTTCACAGGAGATTCTGGATGCTCAGATGCTTCCATGGCCTTTTGGGGCAAAAATCAGCAAAAAAAGAAATTTTATCCACCGAGGGCACGCAGAGATTGGTTTGGGTTGGAACTCATCGTTCTTTGCGCTCAATAATTCACTCATTAAATTATTTTTTTGCGTCTCTGATGGTCTTTACAGGCAAATATTTTGATTTTTAGGATTATTTGTAGGAAATATAAATGTCCTTGTCTTCACAGGAAATAATCTGTCAATAATTTGTCGTGTTTTGATAAGAAGGAATTTTAGGGAAATGAAATAATGGAGGGGTTGTTGTTCAAAAATCAGCTTTTAATGGGACGGGCAGCAAGCGGAAAACATAAAAATCATCTCTTGGAGATTGCTGGGTGTCTGAAAACGCCAAAATCGGGAAAAACCTCCCTGCAGTCGCTCTCACGAGTGCTGAACATTCTGGGAATGAAAGGGAGGAAACTCAGGGAGCTCCTGGGGGATTTTCCGTCGCCTTCTCCAAGAGAAATTGGGAAATTTCAAACGGAACTCGAAATTTCAAATGGAATTCAAAACTTCAAGTGGAAGTAAAAATTTCAAACAGAATTCAAAATTTCAAATGGAAATCGAAATTTCAAATGGGAATCAAAAGGTCAAATGGATTTCAAAGTTTCAAAGGGAATTTGAAATTTCAAACTGAATTCAGAATCTCAAACAGAATTTGAAACTTCAAATGGAATTCAAAATTTCAAATGGAATTTAAAATTCCAAACGGAATTCAAAATTTCAAACGCAATTCGAAATTTCAAATGGAATTCGAAATTTCAAATGGGAATTCAAAATTCCAAAAGGAATTCAAAATTTTAAACGGAATTCGAAATTTCAAACGGAATTCAAAATTTCAAACGGAATATAAAATTCCAAACGGAATTCGAATTTTCAAACGGAAATCAAAATTTCAAACGGAATTCAAAATTTCAAACGGAATTCGAAATTTCAAATGGGAATTCAAAACTCCAAAGGGAATTCAAAATTTCAAATGGTAATTCAAAATTTCAAATGGTAATTCAAAATTCAAAAAGGAATTCAAAATTTCAAATGGGAATTCAAAATTCAAAAAGGAATTCAAAATTTCAAATGGGAATTCAAAATTCAAAAAGTAATTCAAAATTCCAAACGGAATTCAAAATTTCAAATGGAAATCAAAATTTCAAACGAAATTCAAAATTTCAAACGGAATTCAAAATTTCAAATGGAATTTAAAATTCCAAACGGAATTCGAAATTTCAAACGGGAATTCAAAACTCCAAAAGGAATCAAAAATTTCAAACAGAATTCAAAATTTCAAACGGAATTCGAAATTTCAAATGGGAATTCAAAACTCCAAAAGGAATCAAAAATTTCAAACGGGATTCAAAATTTCAAACGGGAATCCAAATTTCAGCGGCAATTCCAAATGTCAGCTTTTGAAAGGAGCCGCCGCCGCCGGGGTTTCCTGGCTGGGGTCGCTCTCGGGGCAGCTCCAGGGATTTCCCAGACCGGGAGGGTGAAACCTCTCCCAACTCCGGTTCCGCGTTTTCGGGATATCCGGGGATGGAACAGAGGGAAAATCCTCGTTCCACGTCTGGGCTCAAAAATGCACGAGCTCCGCCAGCCCGGATGATCCCGGATCGGGGCTGCGCGTGAGGCCGGGCTTGGAGGGCTCTCCGGAATTTTACAATTTTAGGGGCTCTCCTGAATTTTACAATTTTTGGGGTTTTCCTGAATTTTAGAATTTATGGGGCTTTCCTAAATTTTAGAATTTTAGGGGTTTTCCTGAATTTTACAATTTTAGGGGTTTTCCTGAATTTTAGAATTTTAGGGGCTTTCCAAATTTTAGAATTTTAGGGGCTTTCCTGAATTTTAGACTTTTAGGAGTTTTCCTGAATTTTACAATTTTAGGGGTTTTCCTGAATTTTAGAATTTTAGGGGTTTTCCTGAATTTTAGGGGTTTTCCTGAATTTTAGAATTTTAGGGGTTTTCCTGAATTTTAGAATATTAGGGGCTTTCCTGAATTTTAGGGGTTTTCCTGAATTTTACAATTTTAGGGGTTTTCCTGAATTTTAGACTTTTAGGGGCTTTCCTGAATTTTAGGGGCTTTCCAAATTTTAGAATTTTAGGGGTTTTCCTGAATTTTAGAATTTTAGGGGCTCTCCTGAATTTTAGAATTTTAGGGGTTTTCCTGAATTTTAGGGGTTTTCCTGAATTTTAGAATTTTAAGGGTTTTCCTGAATTTTAGAATTTTAGGGGTTTTCCTGAATTTTAGAATATTAGGGGCTTTCCTGAATTTTAGAATATTAAGGGCTTTCCTGAATTTTAGAATTCTAGGGGTTTTCCTGAATTTTAGAATTTTAGGGGCTTTCCTGAATTTTAGGGGTTTTTCTGAATTTTAGAATTTTAGGGGTTTTCCTGAATTTTACAATTTTAGGGGCTCTCCTGAATTTTACAATTTTAGGGGCTTTCCTGAATTTTAGAATTTTAGGGGTTTTCCTAAATTTTACAATTTTAGGGGCTCTCCTGAATTTTACAATTTTAGGGGCTTTCCTGAATTTTAGAATTTTAGGGGTTTTCCTAAATTTTAGAATTTTAGGGGTTTTCCTGAATTTTAGAATTTTAGGGGTTTTCCTGAATTTTAGAATTTTAGGGGCTTTCCTGAATTTTAGAATTTTAGGGGCTCTCCTGAATTTTAGAATTTTAGGGGTTTTCCTAAATTTTAGAATTTTAGGAGTTTTCCTGAATTTTAGAATTTTAGGGATTTTCCTGAATTTTAGGGGTTTTCCTGAATTTTAGAATATTAGGGGCTTTCCTGAATTTTAGAATATTAAGGGCTTTCCTGAATTTTAGGGGTTTTCCTGAATTTTAGAATATTAGGGGCTTTCCTGAATTTTAGGGGTTTTCCTGAATTTTAGAATTTTAGGGACTTTCCTGAATTTTAGGGGTTTTCCTGAATTTTAGAATTTTAGGAGTTTTCCTAAATTTTAGAATTTTAGGGGTTTTCCTGAATTTTAGGGGTTTTCCTGAATTTTAGGGGCTCTCCTGAATTTTAGACTTTTAGGAGTTTTCCTGAATTTTAGAATATTAGGGGTTTTCCTGAATTTTACAATTTTAGGGGTTTTCCTGAATTTTAGAATTTTAGGGGCTTTCCAAATTTTAGAATTTTAGGGGCTTTCCTGAATTTTAGACTTTTAGGAGTTTTCCTGAATTTTAGAATTTTAGGGGCTTTCCTAAATTTTAGAATTTTAGGAGTTTTCCTGAATTTTACAATTTTAGGGGTTTTCCTGAATTTTAGAATTTTAGGGGCTCTCCTGAATTTTAGAATTTTAGGGGTTTTCCTGAATTTTAGAATTTTAGGGGTTTTCCTGAATTTTAGAATATTAGGGGCTTTCCTGAATTTTAGGGGTTTTCCTGAATTTTAGAATTTTAGGAGTTTTCCTGAATTTTAGAATTTTAGGGATTTTCCTGAATTTTAGGGGTTTTCCTGAATTTTAGAATATTAGGGGCTTTCCTGAATTTTAGGGGTTTTCCTGAATTTTAGAATTTTAGGAGTTTTCCTGAATTTTAGAATTTTAGGGATTTTCCTGAATTTTAGAATTTTAGGGGTTTTCCTGAATTTTAGAATTTTAGGGGTTTTCCTGAATTTTAGACTTTTAGGAGTTTTCCTGAATTTTAGAATTTTAGGGGCTTTCCTGAATTTTAGGGGTTTTCCTGAATTTTAGAATTTTAGGGGTTTTCCTGAATTTTACAATTTTAGGGGCTCTCCTGAATTTTACAATTTTAGGGGCTTTCCTGAATTTTAGAATTTTAGGGGCTCTCCTGAATTTTAGAATTTATGGGGCTTTCCTAAATTTTAGAATTTATGGGGCTTTCCTGAATTTTAGAATTTTAGGGGCTTTCCTGAATTTTAGGGGTTTTCCTGAATTTTAGAATTTTAGGAGTTTTCCTGAATTTTAGAATTTTAGGGATTTTCCTGAATTTTAGGGGTTTTCCTGAATTATAGAATTTTAGGGGTTTTCCTGAATTTTAGACTTTTAGGAGTTTTCCTGAATTTTAGAATTTTAGGGGCTTTCCTGAATTTTAGGGGCTTTCCTGAATTTTAGAATTTTAGGGATTTTCCTGAATTTTACAATTTTAGGGGTTTTCCTGAATTTTAGAATATTAGGGGCTTTCCTGAATTTTAGGGGTTTTCCTGAATTTTAGACTTTTAGGAGTTTTCCTGAATTTTAGAATTTTAGGGGTTTTCCTAAATTTTAGAATTTTAGGGGCTTTCCTGAATTTTAGAATTTTAGGGGTTTTCCTGAATTTTAGAATTTTAGGGGCTTTCCTGAATTTTAGGGGTTTTCCTGAATTTTAGAATTTTAGGGGTTTTCCTGAATTTTAGAATTTTAGGGGCTTTCCTGAATTTTAGGGGTTTTCCTGAATTTTACAATTTTAGGGGTTTTCCTGAATTTTAGAATATTAAGGGCTTTCCTGAATTTTAGGGGTTTTCCTGAATTTTAGAATATTAGGGGCTTTCCTGAATTTTAGGGGCTTTCCTAAATTTTAGAATTTATGGGGCTTTCCTAAATTTTAGAATTTTAGGGGTTTTCCTGAATTTTAGAATTTTAGGGGCTTTCCTGAATTTTAGGGGTTTTCCTGAATTTTAGAATTTTAGGGGCTTTCCTGAATTTTAGAATTTTAGGGGTTTTCCTGAATTTTAGAAATTTTTAGGGGGTTTAGAAATCAGGTTGGAAAGGGGATAAAGGAGAGGGAAAAGCGCTGCTGAAAGAGCGACACCAAGAATTTCACATTTCAGAGAAGGTGAGGGTGCAGCAGCTCTGCAGAAAAAATCATGGGCGTGAGGGTGGATCACAAACTGGGTGTCTGAAAAAAGGGAAATATCCCAGAGTCGTTCCCAGTTCTGCTCCCTGCATTTTGAGAGGTGTGAAAACAAATTTTAATGAATCACAGAAATGTCCAAAAAGAAAAAGGGAATGATCTGATCCTCACGTTGTGGTTATGGAGGCACAGGAGCAAAATCCAGAGAATTCCCTGCTGGAACAGCTTTGTTTGGTTTTCCAAATAAAGTTTGGATTAAAGTTGGGATTTTTATTTATTTAATTGTTTATTTAACCCTTGCTGATTTTACTTGCATGCATCCAGCGATTTCCATTTTTATTTTGTCATATTTTTTGGTGCCACAGGACATCCTTGATGTCTCCCCCAGGATTTCCATTTTTATTTTGTTTTATTTTTTGGTGCCACAGGACATCTTTGGTGTCTCCCCCAGGATTTCTATTTTTATTTTGTCATATTTTTTGGTGCCATTGGACATCTGTGATGTCTCTCCCAGGATTTCCATTTTTATTTTGTTATTGTTTTTGGTGCCACGGGACATCTTTGGTGTCTCCCCCAGGATTTCCATTTTTATTTTGTTATTGTTTTTGGTGCCACAGGACATCTTTGATGTCTCCCCCAGGATTTCCATTTTTATTTTATTTTTTGGTGCCACAGGACATCTGTGATGTCTCTCCCAAGATTTACATTTTATTTTGTTGGGTATTTTTTGGTGCCACAGGACATCCTTGGTGTCTCCCCCAAGATTTACATTTTATTTTGTTTTATTTTTTGGTGCCACAGGACATCTTTGGTGTCTCCCCCAGGATTTCCATTTTTATTTTGTTATTTTTTTTTTTGGTGCCACAGGACATCTTTGGTGTCTCCCCCAGGATTTCCATTTTTATTTTGGTTGTTTTTGGTGCCACAGGACATCTGTGATGTCTCCCCCAGGATTTCCATTTTTATTTTGTTATATTTTTTGGTGCCACAGGCCATCCTTGGTGTCTCTCCCAGGGTGTTGTGGTGCACAAAGCACAGGTGGAGGAGCGAGGAATGAGGTGACCTGAAGGGATTTGATTTCTGTGTCTGTGCACCTGACAGGAGGCTGCAAACAGGAAAAATCCTTTTTATTCCCTTTTTCCAGGGAATCGAGGACAGGAGAGGAGGGAGCAGAGCCAGGGGAGGGTCGGGTTGGACATCAGCAGGGATTTGTCCATGGAAAGGGAGGGCGGGGAGCTCTGGAGTCCCCAGGGAAGGGCTGGACGTGGCTCTGGGCTGGTGACAGGTGGGCATCGGTCACTGGTGGGACTTGGTGGTCTTGGAGGTGTTTTCCCACCCAAATAATTCTGTGATTCTGTGTTTTTCCTCTTGTTTTTCCTCGTGTCCCCTCTCTGTGTGGCACTGAGCCCTCCCAGGTGAGGGACACTCCTGCAGGGCGGTGGGGCTGATCTGGGAGGTGACACAGGGAAAACAAGAGGTTAAATCACAGAATCACAGAATTATTTAGGGTGGAAAAGACCCCCAAGACCACCAAGTCCCACCTGTGACCGATGCCCACCTGTCACCAGCCCAGAGCCACGTCCAGCCCTTCCCTGGGGACTCCAGAGCTCCCTGAGCAGCCCCACCACCCTGCAGGGGTGTCCCTCACCTGGGAGGGCTCAGTGCCACACAGAGAGGGGACACGAGGAATAACCAGAGGTTCAATCACAGAATTATTTCGGTGGGAAATGGGAAAAGACCTCCCAGACCATCAAATCCCACCTGGGACCGATCCCCACCTTGTGGTGGGGCTGCTCAGGGAGCTCTGGAGTCCCCAGGGAGGGGCTGGACGTGGCTCTGGGCTGGTGACAGGTGGGCATCGGTCCCAGGTGGGACTTGGTGGTCTTGGGGGTCTTTTCCCACCCAAATAATTCTGTGATTTAACCTCTTGTTTCTCCTTGTGTCTCAAAACTCTTTGAGGCTTAGCTACAAGCAGGAAGTTCCTGCCAAGAAGCAACATCCTCAAAGCTTTAATTCAAACGCTCCTAAATCAACCTCAGACTTATAAAGGTTAATTGTGAACAAAGGACAGGTTCAAAGCCTTCCTCCATGCGTTATTTTTCTCAGTTATTGTTAGAAATTGTATTTATAACTGTCCCAGGGTCGGTTTGCACACATGTCACAATCACAAACCCACACATGGCCTGATGAACCTGACACCAGACACAGCTTGGTGAGCACAGGGCCTCCCCCTGATGCCAGCCTGGTTATTTGTGTGTGTGCACTCGTGGGTTAATTGCAAACCTGGTCTGAAAATTTTCAAAGTTTCATAGTAATGAAATGGTTATAAAAATAGGAATGCAATGAGAGTAATGATAAATTGGACAGTTTGAATTAGGACAATGTGAGACAATAAAAGAAAGAGTTATGGATGTCTGGGTAACTTTTTCAAGCCTGAAAAAGGACACACATTAACAAAGGAGTAACCCTTAGAAACAATAATCTATTGCATATTCATTCACCTCATCCATGATGCATCAATTCCATTCAAACACAGGATTCTGTCTGCTCATCCTCAGCTTCTTCCTCTGAATCCCGACAGCGCCTTCGAGGTGGGAAGAAGTTCATTTCTGCTGATAATGGAGCAAAAATCTTTCTAACAATGGAGCACCCAAATCTTTCTTTTTCTCGGAAAGATTCAGGTGTGCTGGGGCTGCTCTCTCGCTGTGAGTCCTCCACAGCACGGTTTCTATTTGAACATTTTGTTATAACCTAAACCTGTATTTGCCCCACTGCTTAGGAGAATGAATCCAGCATTACTGCCTAACACAACACACGTAATAAAAATTCGAGTATTTGCCAAAAGCCATTAATAAAACACAGACATTTCTCACAAAGGCAACCCGGCACGGGCCGATGTCACCCAATGCCGGTGACATTGTTCAGGGCAGGGCCCCGAGAGGGGAAAAGCTGCGGGCAGAGCGAAGCGGAGGCGCGGGGGAATCCGGTGCGACCGGTCCGACCGGCGGCGGCGGCAATCCCCGCCGGGGCAGCGTCCGCGGGAAGCGCCGGAGCGGGGACGGGGACCCGTCCGTGCTGGGAAAGAGAGAAAACCAATTCATCGTCAGGGATGGCTCTAAGGAGCTCACACAGAAATTTATCGTGCTGGAAAAGAGACAAAACCAATTCATCGTCAGGGATGGCTCTAAGGAGCTCACACAGAAATTTATCCGACTGGAAAAGGGACAAAACCAATTCATGATCAGGGATGGTTCTCAGGAGCTCACACAGAGGAAAAGAGACAAAACCAATTCATGATCAGGGATGGTTCTAAGGAGCTGACACAGAAATTTATCTGACTGGACAAGAGACAAAACTAATTCAGGATCAGGGATGGCTCTAAGGAGCTCACACAGAAATTTATCCGACTGGAAAAGGGACAGGTTCTAAGGAGCTCACACAGAAATTTATCGTGCTGGAAAAGGGACAGAACCAATTCATGATCAGGGATGGTTCCAAGGAGCTCACACAGAAATTTATCAGCACAAATTCATGATCAGGGATGGTTCTAAGGAGCTCACACAGAAATTTTTCCGACTGGAAAAGGGACAAAACCAATTCATGATCAGGGATGGTTCTAAGGAGCTCACACAGAAATTTATCCATGCTGGAAAAGAGACAAAAATTCATGATCAGGGATGGTTCTAAAGAGCTCACACAGAAATTTATCCGACTGGAAAAGAGACAAAACCAATTCATGATCAGGGATGGTTCCAAGGAGCTCACACAGAGGAAAAGAGACAAAACCAATTCATGATCAGGGATGGTTCTCAGGAGCTCACACAGAAATTTATCCGTGCTGGAAAAGGGACAGAACCAATTCATGATCAGGGATGGTTCTAAAGAGCTGACACAGAAATTTATCCGACTGGAAAAGAGACAAAACCAATTCATGATCAGGGATGGTTCCAAGGAGCTCACACAGAGGAAAAGAGACAAAACCAATTCATTGTCAGGGATGGTTCTCAGGAGCTCACACAGAAATTTTTCCGACTGGAAAAGAGACAAAACCAATTCACGATCAGGGATGGTTGTGAGGAGCTCACACAGAGGAAAAGAGACAAAACCAATTCACGATCAGGGATGGTTCCAAGGAGCTGACACAGAAATTTTTCCGACTGGAAAAGGGCCAAAGGTTCGGAATTGACCCCTGAGCGCCGCGGGCGGGCAGCAAATGCGCTGCGCAGAGGGGCTGCCCAGCAAACAGAGCGAAAGCGAATCTGCGTTTCCAATCCGCGTTTGGAACTCTGGTCCGAATGTCAGTCCCACAGGGAACAGAGGGACACTGCGCATTGAACTGCTTAGTGACACATCGGAATCAATATATTCCATGGATTTATGTACATAAAATCTAAAATTTTACCTATATTTTATATATTTGTATTATATATAAATATATAAAAATAATATATATTCATATATATTTATATATAAATAATATAATATATATAGTATATATATTTTTATATATACAATATATATAAAAATATACATACACTATATATATTGTATGTATATCGTGTTTATATATAAACACATATCTATCGTGTTTATATATAAATATATAAAAATATATATGTTTATATTAAAAACACTATATATATTTATAGTGTTTATATATAAATATAATATATATTCACACTATACATTTATAAAAATTAATAAAACCCCATATATTTACCCACTATACATTTATAAAAATATTAAAATTTATACATTTTAATATGTAAAAATAAATAATATATAAAAAATAAACAATATATATATTGTGTATATATATAGCGTTTATATATAAACACATATACATAGTGTTTATATATAAATATATATAAATATATATGTTTATATTAAAAACACTATATATATTTATAGTGTTTATATATAAATATTATATATATTCACACTATAAATTTATAAAAATTAATAAAACCCCATACATTTACCCATTATAAATTTATAAAAATATTAAAATTTATACATTTTAATATATAAAAATAAATAATATCTATAAAAATAAACAATATATATATTGTGTATATGTGCATATATATAGTGTTACGATATAAACACATATATCTAGTGTTTATATATATAAATATATATAAATATCTGTTTATATATATAAACACTATATATATTTATAGTGTTCATATATAAAAATAATATATATTCACACTATACATTTATAAAAATTAATAAAACCCCATACATTCACCCACTTCAAAAATAGTAAAATTTATTCATTTTAATATGTAAAAATGAATAATATATATAAAAAATAAGCAATATATATATTGTGTATATATATCGTGCTTATATGTAAATTTTAATATGTAAAAAGTAAATAATATATAAAAAAACCCGAATATATATAGTATATATATAGTGTTCATATATATAAACACACATATATAGTGTTTATATATATAAATATATATAAAGATATATGTTTATATATAAACACTATATATATTTATAGTGTTTATATATAAATATAATATATATATACGCTAAAAATTAACAAAGCCCCATACATTCACCCACTATAAATTTATAAAAAATATTAAAATTTATACATTTTAATATATAAAAATAAATAATATTTATAAAAAATAAGTAATATATATATTGTGTATATGTATATATAGTGTTTATATATTTAAACACATACATATAGTGTTTATATATAAAAATATACATATAAATATATATCTGTTTATATATATAAACACTATATATGTTTAGAGGGTTTATATATAAATATAATATATATTCACACTATACATTTAAAAAAATTAATAAACCCCCATACATTTACCCATTATAAATTTATAAAAAATATTAAAATTTATACATTTTAATATATAAAAATAAATAATATCTATAAAAATAAACAATATATATATTGTTAATATGTATATATATATATAGTGTTTATATATATATATAGTGTGTATATATCTAATGTTTATATATATAAATATATATAAATAAATGTATGTTTATATATATAAACACTATATATATTTATAGTGTTTATATATAAATATAATATATATTCACACTATAAATTTAAAAAAATTAATAAAATCCCATACATTTACCCACTATAAATTTATAAAAAATATTAAAATTTATTCATTTTAATATATAAAAATAAACAATATATATATTGTGTATATATGTATATATATAGTGTTTATATATATAAACACATACATATAGTGTTTATATATAAAAATATACATATAAATATATATCTATATATATAAACACCATATATATCTATAGTGTGGATATATAAATATAATATATATTCACACTATACATTTATAAAAATTAATAAAAACCCATACATTTACCCACTATAAATTTATAGAAAATATTAAAATTTATGCATTTTTATATGTAAAAAGTAAATAATATATACAAAAACCCCAATATATATATAGTATATATATATAGTGTTCATATATATAAATACATATATATCGTGTTTATATATATAAATATATATAAATAAATATCTGTTTATATATAAAAACTCTCTATATATTTATAGTGTTTATATATAAATATAATATATATTCACACTATACATTTATAAAAACTAATAAAGCCCCATACATTTACCCACTATAAATTTAGAAAAAATATTAAAATTAATACATTTTAATAAATAAAAATAAATAATATATACAAAATTAACAATATATATATTGTGTATATATATAGTGCTTATATATAAACACATATACATAGTCTTTATATATAAATATATAAAAATATATCTATGTTTATATATAAAACCACTATATATATTTATAGTGTTTATATATAAATATAACATATAAGCACACTTTAAATTTATAAAAATAATAAAACCCCATACATTTACCCACTATAAATTTATAAAATATTAAAATTTATACATTTTAATATGTGAAAAGTAAATAATATATATTAAAAACCCCAATATATATAGTGTATATATATAGTGTTCATACAAATAAACACATACATAGTGTTTATATAAAAATATATGAATATATATGTTTATATATTTAAACACTATATATATTTATAGTGTTAATATATAAATATAATATATATTCACACTATAAATTTATAAAAATTAACAAAGCCCCATACATTTACCCACTAAAAATTTCTAAAAAATATTAAAATTTATACATTTTAATAAATAAAAATAAATAATATATACAAAACTAACAATATATATATTGTGTATATATATAATGCTTATATATAAACACATATACATAGTCTTTATATATAAATATATAAAAATATATCTATGTTTATATATAAAAACACTATATATATTTATAGTGTTTATATATAAATATAATATATATTCACACTATACATTTATAAAAATTAATAAAGCCCCATACATTTACCCACTACTAAATTTATAAAAATATTAAAATTTATTTTTAATATATAAAATAGATATATATAAATAAACAATATATATATTGTGTATATATATATAGTGTTTATATATATAAACACATATATAGTGTTCATATATAAACACACATAGATAAACATGTATCTGTTTATCTATTTAAACACTATATATATTTATAGTGTTAATATATAAATATAATATATATTCACACTATAAATTTTTAAAAATAATAAAACCCCATACATTTACCCACTATAAATTTATAAAAATATTAAAATTTATACATTTTAACATATAAAAATAAATAATATATATAAAAATAAAAAATATAGATACTGTGCATATATATATATTTATCAGTGGAATTTATCAGCACAAATTCGTGATCAGGGATGGTTTCGAGGAGCTCACACAGAAATTTATCAGCACAAATTCATGATCAGGGATGGTTTTATGGAGCTCACACAGAAATTTATCAGCACAAATTCATGATCAGGGATGGTTTTATGGAGCTCACACAGAAATTTTCAGCACAAATTCATGATCAGGGATGGTTTTATGGAGCTCACACAGAAATTTTCAGCACAAATTCCTTATCAGGGATGGTTTTATGGAGCTCACACAGAAATTTATCAGCACAAATTCGTGATCAGCGATGGTTTTATGGAGCTCACACAGAAATTTATCAGCACAAATTCATGATCAGGGATGGTTTTATGGAGCTCACACAGAAATTTATCAGCACAAATTCCTTATCAGGGATGGTTTTAGCGATCAGGAACGGGGTGGGATCAATGATGGGCAGCAGAAGTTTTCCCCCTTCGTGTGGCAGAGAAAATCTTCATTTCAAGGGGTTTCAAAGCTTTGATTTCACGCCAAGGGCGAGGAGGGGACAGGCAGAAGCTCCTCTGGTTCCTCTTTGATTTTATTCCCAGGGAACATTTCTCAATCCTAAATCCCCAGGTCCTCCTTCAGTTTTCCCTTAACACCCTGCCAATCATTAGAATTCAAAATTATATAAAAACCAGGGATTTTATAAAAGGGAATATTCCTAAATTCACGGTGTCTGAAAATACAAGGAGCTTTCTTCTGGTAGTTATGATATTTCTTGAAAAATCTTTTTTTAAAGATTTTTTTCCTCTTGAGAAGCTGAGAAGCCTCAAGAACAAAATGTAAACAATAATTATTTGTTGCTGTGGGATGCAGCAGGTGCATGTGTGATTGGGTTTATGTTGCTGTTTTTAATTAATGGCCAATCAGAGTCAGTCACAAACGTTCGGGTTTTTGATTTTTTTTTTTTTTTTTATTTTTTTTATTTTTAGCTAGCTTGTGATGAAATCTTTTATTCTTTTAGTATAGTTTTAATATAATACATATCATAAAATAATAAATTAAGCATTCTGAAACACGGAGTCAACATTCTCACCTCTTCCCTCACCCTGGGGCCCCTGAGAACACCGTCCCATTTTTTATGTGGGTTTTAATCTCCCCAGAATGTCAGGAATCCAATCCCACACTCTCTTCATTCCGACCTTCCTGAAGGTCTTGCAGAGGAGTTGGTGAGAAGGAGAAGGAGAATTTGCTCCCTGGAGTTTGTTCTCCAGCACTGGAATTCATCCAAGGGAAAATAAATTAATAAATAAATGAGGAGTTCTTCAAAAATGATCAGGAAAGAAAATGCTTCTCAATTAAATTCATCAGCGCCGTGCATTTTAAACTATTATTCTGCCAGTTCTCCATTCCAGCAGAGGTTTGGGGTGGGGAGGAAGCAGAGAAAAAAAAAAAAATCTGCATTTCTAATTCTGTTCTTAATTTCATTCTGACAGGGAAAAGAAGGGACGCTGGACATTAAACTATTTATTTACCCAGAGTGATTAAAAGAAAACATTGGGAGAGCATTTTTTTCTTATTTCTCAAAATAATAAATTTCTAGTTCTATTTCTAGCTATATCCATATTTATATTTACATTTATATTCATATCCATAGTTATAGTTATATTTATAGGTATAGTTATATTGACCCTTTTTTATTATGTTAATCCATTTATATTATTATATTATTTATTATCAGCTATATTTTATTATAATATATTATTATATAAACTATCATGATATGACATATTATATTATATTATATTATATTATATTATATTATATTATATTATATTATATTATATTATATTATATTATTGTTATATTAATCCAGTTATATTAATCAATTTTTTAATCTTATATTTATTCTCTCTTTGAGTTTAAAACTCTTCAATGTTGGAACTTTGGATATTGAGAATTTTACATTTTCGGTGCTGACAGGCACTGACCCCCAAAAGAACAACCGTGCATTTGACCTGAGGGCATGGAGAAAAATCCAAAATTAAATTCTAGAAACTGGGTGTGGAGTTTGAATAGAAATGTGTACATCACATGGTGGGAAACTTATAATTTAAAGTTTTAGAATATAGTAATATATTTAAAGCAAAATAGAGGGTTTAGGGTGGAAACAAATCCTTCTTCATGGGTTTGGGTGGTATTGTGTAATTAGAGAAAAAACTGCATTGCAGGCCACAGGGAGTTGGCTATTAAGTTAAAAGTAAAAATAATTTAAGCATCATTTCTTAATTAAACAGTTTATCCTTAAAAAGCTTTGTAGAGAGAGATCTACAGCTCCATTTTTAGTTTGTTAAAGCATAGTGCTGTAGAACTCCCAGTTTGTGAGAGTGTAACATAAATAAGAACTAATAAACATCTGAGTCTGAACAGAAAATACCATCTGACACATTTGATACTGACCTTAACAAAAAAAAAAAAAAAAAAAAAAAAAGAAGAATTTTTTAAAAAAAATCCACATTTCCCCTTGTCCCTTCTCCACACACTCTGGTAAGACAGGATGGAGCCAAATCCACGTTTCCCCTCAGGAAAAGCCTCTCCAGCCATCCCTCCCTTCCCACTGGGAATTCCTGCTGCTCCTGCCCGTGGCCACCACCCATCCCAGGGCTGTTCCTCCCGGCTGCCGCCGGGGCTGCAGCTTTGGAGCCAGACTGGAGCCATTGGAGGCATTTGTGGGGACGATTTGAGTCATTTGTGGGGACACTTTGGGCAATTTGTGGGGGCTGAGGTTGTCTCCTCCCAGGAGATGGCTGCTGACAGGTCCTTGTGTCACTCCCGCCCTGTTTGTCCAGCTCTGCAAAGCTTCCCTCAATTCCTCCCACACGGATTCAATCCCTGAGGAGTCAACCCTCCTCTTTAGGTACCTGCCATCAGCTGTAGAAAAATCTGGGTGACTCTGCTGCCATTGTGGATTTTTCATCGTTTGGTTTCCCTCTGTGCCGCTCCTCATAGCCCGTGTGGGAGGATTGTGAGGGAAAAATACTTCACAAATTGTGAGGCACTCTGAGATTGCAGCACTGAGGGCTGTGGAGGTGTCAGGGGAGAAGGAACCAGCAATGGATTCATCACTGGGGCCTGTTCAAATGAGTAAAAACCCATCTGAGTCTCCTCTTTTCCATGAGGGAAGCTGGCCCCAGGAGCATGAGTTAGTCCTGGCCTAGGCCGTCCTGGATCCTTTCAGGATTAGAAAGTGTCAGAGAAGGAATCGGCAATGAATTCATCATTGGGGCCTGCTCAGATGGGGGTTTTTACCTCATTTCCATGAGGGAAGTCAGTCCCATGTGTTAGTCCTGGAGCACAGGAGCCTAGGTCATTCTGGATCCTTTGAGGATTAGAAAGGGTCAGAGAAGGAATCATCAATGCATTCATTATTGAGGCCTGCTCCTGTAAAAACCCATCTGAGTCTCCCTCTTTCAATGAGGGAAACCAAGGCTCAGAGTGGGTCCCAGGAGAATGAGTTAATCCTGGCCTAGGCTGTCCTGGATCTTTTGAGGATTAGGAAGCATCAGGGGAGAAAAAATCAGCAATGCATTAATCATTGGTGCCTGCTCATATGAGTAAAAACCCATCTGAGTCTCCTCATTTCTATGAGGGAAGCCAGTCCCAGGAGCGTGAGTGAGTCCTGGCCTAAGCTGTTCTGGAGCCTCTCAGGATTAGGAAGTGTCAGGGGAGAAGGAACCAGAGATCAGTTCATTAGTGGGACCTGCTCAAATGAGTAAAAATCCATCTGAGTTTCCTCTTTTCCATGAGGGAAGCCAAGTCTCAGAGCTGGTCCCAGGAGCATGAGTTAATCCTGGCCTAGGCTGTCATGGATCCTTTGAGGATTAGAAAGTATCAGGGAAGAAGGAATCAGCAATGGATTAATTATTGAGGCCTGCTCCTGTAAAAACCCATCTGAGTCTCCTCCTTTCTGTGAGGGAAGCCGGTCCCAGGAGTGTGAGTTAATCCTGGCCCAGGCCATCCTGGATCCTTTGAGGATTAGAAATCATTCTGTGGCTTCAGAGTTTCTTTCATGCAGCCTCTCCATTTGTTCCCAGTGCTCTGTTCCCTCAGAGTGAGTCACCACAAGCTGCTGCTGCTGCTGCTGCTCCTGTGCTTTCCCTCACCTCATTTTATTTTGAGAAGCTGAATTTCTGGTTTGTCTGCACCTGAAACTCCTCTTCTTATTTTTTTTCCCTTCAGTTTGACAAATGGACAGATGGCCAGAGGAGGAGGATCCTGGTGGACCTGCTGGAACGCTGCTCCCTGTCCCAGCAGAAATTTTGTGCCAAGCAGCTCCAGGCCCGAGTCCCCACAGAGGCCGCGGATTTTACCACGAGGCTCCCTCGAGTCCTGTCCCTGTACATCTTCTCCTTCTTGGATCCACGGAGCCTCTGTCGATGTGCACAGGTAGAAAAAGCCAGCACCCGCCTGGGCTTCAAAAAGCCAGGACAAAGCAGTTAAAAAACAAAAAATAACCAGGAAAAAACTGATTTTTGGTGAAGGCTTAGATGAATGTTTACTGATGATCGTTCCTCAGATCCTAAATTAAGACAGATTGGCCAAGATTCATGGAATTGATGAGTAATTTCAAATTCTTCTAAAGCATTTTAAAAGTGGCATTTTCAAGGCTGATTATTCCCAGAAAGAAAGCCTGGTACTTCCTGAAAATCACATTCCTCTAAAATACCTTGCACTGTGTGCAGAGCCCTTAATTCTTTGAGAGATTTTGGCTTGTGCTTTTGCAAAGAACAACACTTGATCCTGTAAGGAAAACAGATCCTTTTAAATGCCTGAAGGTGAAGTGTTGGATGTGGAGAAGCAGAAAATTCCAGATGGGCTTTGGAGCAAAATGATTAAGACTCCAAAAATCTGAAATGCTGTGAGATGCTGCCCAAAGTGGTTTTAAATTAAAAAGTCAGTTTTCAGTGACATTATTACTGTGCTAATGTAATATTCCATGTTATATAAAAATATATAATAACCTCAGGATGGCTAAGCCTTGCTTTAGGAACTTCAGCATTTTATGTGAGTACAACTCAAACTCTCCATGACAACAGGTCAGAAAATTCCTTAGAATCACAGAATATCTTGAGTTGGAAGGACCCCTTTCATGAAGGCCTTGAAAGGTGTAAATGCTTTAATCAAAGGTTTAAATGGAGCATTAGCAGCACAAAATAATTGAATTTATTTAAGATTATGTGAGAATTCTATCCAAAATCCTGGGATGCTTTAAACCCCAAAGTGGCTGGGAATTCCTTCACAGGTGAGCTGGCACTGGAAGTACCTGTCAGAGCTGGACCAGCTGTGGATGCTGAAGTGCCTGCGTTTCGGGTGGCTCCTCAACTTCTGCCCCACGCCCTTCGAGCAGGGGGTGTGGAAAAAACACTACATCCAGATGGTGAGGGAGCTGCGCCTCACCCGGCCCAAGGTACTGCTGCCCTCAGCGCCAGCTCCCAGAATTTCCACTTTCTGAACTGATTTAGTGCCCATTGTTGATTTCTGTCCTCTGCCTCTGTCTTGGGATTGAAGCGCTCCAGATTTTATTTTGTGTTAAGACTCAAATGTTTATTTTTTTATTTTCTGTGTTGCAGTCTTACAAGCAGTGAGCTCTGCAGTGTTTAACAAGCTACAAAATGGCTGACTGTCGTTCTCCACAGTCTTTTGAGGCTAAACTATCCAATTAAGGAATAACATCTAAATTATTTTCACTTTTAAACCCATAATCACTCAAATTCCACAATGTGGACTTTGCTGTCCAATTACAAAGAACCACCCAAACCCCTGGAGAAGAAGGATCAGCCACCACCCTAAACCCTCCATCTTGTTCATATATATTATTATATTCTAAAACCCCAAACTCTTGAGTTTTCCACCCTGTGATATTACTGCTCTAGTGTCCTACTGGTGCTTTAGCATCCATTCTCTGACTTCTTTACTCTGCCTCTGTCTTGGGATTGAAGCACTCCAGATTTTATTTCCTGTTCAGACTGAAATGTTTATTTTTTATTATCTGAGTTGCAGCCTCACAAGCAGTGAGCTCTGCAGTGTTTTGCTAACAAGCTACAACATGGCTCACTGTCTTTCTCTACAAGGTCCTTTGAGGCTAAACTATCAAAACAAGGAATGACACCTAAATTGTTTGCTGTTTTAACCCAATAATCACTCAAATTCCACAATGTGGACTTTGCTGTCCAATTATAAAATACCACCCAAACCCCTGGAGAAGAAGGATCAGCCACCACCTTAAAACCTCCATCTTGTTTTTATATATATATATATATATATATATATATATATATATATATATATATATATATTTATATATTTATATATTTATATATTTATATATTTCTATATTTCTATATTTCTATATTTCTATATTTCTATATTTCTATATTTCTATATTTCTATATTTCTATATTTCTATATTTCTATATTTCTATATTTCTATATTTCTATATTCTAAAACCCCAAATTCTTAAGTTTTCCACCACGTGATATTACACACTTCTATTCAAACTCCTCAGCCCATAATCCCTATAATGTTCAATGTATATAATTCTAGAATTCAATTCAATTTCTATAATTCAATTTTGGAAGCGTTCTCCACAGCCTCAGGTCAAATAAAGTGTTCTCTTGTTGGTGTGTGACTTTCAGCACAGAAAGTTTAAAATTTTCAGCATCCAGGGCTCCACCAGTGTTTAACTCAATACAGAGTGTTAGCAAGTTCTCCTCACAGCTTAATTAGACAAAACAATCCTTTTCCAACACAAGAACCAAAGTCACCGTTGTAGCTTCAGGCCCCAAAAAGTGTAAATTGATGAGAATAAACTGGGAGAATGTGACTTCATTACCTGAATATGTAATTGAATAATTAACAAGAAGAAGGATCAGCCACCACCCTAAAACCTCCATCTTGTTTACATATATTTCTATATTCTAAAACCCCAAACTCTACGTTTTCCACCCTGTGATATTACACACTTCTAATCAAACTCCACATCCATTCTGGCCCCAAAAAGTGTAAATTGATAGTAGCAAACTGGGAGGATGTGACTTCATTACATAATTATAATTGAATAATTAACCCCCAATATTCAAATGGCCCAAAACCCATAAAAGTGTGAAAACCTGTGAGAAATGGATTTGTAGAGAAGTCTCCAAGCCTGACAGAAGGCTCCCACATCTGTGTGCAAACTTTGAGACAAGAAATGCTGACTTAGAAATTCCATGGAACAGGACAGACATTGTTGAGAGAGAAATGGAGCTAGAAACCAATTTCAAAAGATAACATTACAAATAAGACTGGATACTTTAGAGAAATAAAACTATGAAAGATGAATTGTAGTAAGAATCATGAAGGGTAATTTTAGATTATTGGTTTTGAGGTATTTACAGTATGGTAAATACTGAAAATACCTTAAAGTGCTAATATTGAAATACCTTAAGTGCTAAAAGTTGATAGCTTAAGAAACACTTAAAATGTATTTTAATTAAAAAATAATTGGTTTCTAATTGTGATGGCATGAATTATAACATCTGTATTGTCTCACCCTTCACATGAGAGTAAAAATAGAATACAAGTTTTTAAAATGCCTCTCAGTTGCCCCATCTCTGGGTCAGAAAAGGGCTTAACCCAACAGTGACCCATCATGGCCCCTGCACTGCCCAAGGTGTATCCTTGCCAAGGTCTTTTTAATAAATATTTGTTTTATTTCTCTAACTCTTGTTTGATTTCTCTAGCTCTGGTCTCTGTTCTAGGAAGCCTCCCCACCTATCACAACTCCTGCACAGGTGTTCATCCCAACTGGGAAAATTGGGGGTTCTGGCTCCCAGCTCCTCGGCCTCCTCATCTTTTTGGGGATCTCCTGCCCTGAATTCAAAGCTGAGCCCTTTAATTTAAAGCAAAGTCTGGCTTTAAATCAGGCTCTCTGTAGTTGATAGAGAGAAGCTGATACAGCTCAACAGCAGCTCAGCTCATCTCAATATGGATTATAGTGTTTGGGTGCCTCTTTCTGTCACTGACCACAATGGAGCCCACAGAGACCAAAATTCTGAGTTAATCCCCAATGATTACAACTCTAAATTTATCCCAATCTGATTTGCATCATAAAACTCATTTTCTTCCTTCCACCTCTCCAATCAGACTCCTTCCAAGGACGAGTTCATCGTTATCGACGTGCAGCCAGTGAAGAGCAACGTGCCAGAGAGGAAACTTTCTGTGAGCAGGGGCAGGAAGGAGCTCCCTCCGTGGCGCTCCTCCGACAGGAACCCCACGGACACCGTCCGCTACAACTACCTGGACAACCAGCACCCCATCGAGCAGGCCAGGCACGCGTAAGAGTTTCACATTTTCCTTTTGCAACAAGATTTTCCATGTCTCTCTGCCTGTTCTGGTTGCAAACCCATTTTCCTGCTTTTTTTGCCTTTTTTTGGATGGGTTTTTGTGGGGGCCTGAATGTATGTATTGTTATAACAACAAGATAACAACAATACAAGAACGAGTGGTGACCCCGACATGATGGAGACTGTGCAGCCACAAGGAACATCGAGAGAAGGGATGGACTCTTTAAGAATATAATAACAACAAGATAACAATACAACAACAAGTGGTGACCCCAACGTGATGGAGAACACACAGCCAACAAGGAACATCAAGAGAAGGGATGGGATGGACTCTTTAAGAATATAATAACAACAAGATAACAATACAACAACAAGTGGTGACCCCGATGTGATGGAGAACGTGCAGCCAACAAGGAACATCGAGAGAAGGGATGGACTCTTTAAGAATGTAATAACAACAAGATAACAATACAACAACAAGTGGTGACCCCGACGTGATGGAGAATGTGCAGCCACAAGGAACATCGAGAGAAGGGATGGACTCTTTAAGAATGTAATAACAACAAGATAACAACAATACAACAACAAGTGGTGACCCTGACGTGATGGAGAATGTGCAGCCACAAAGAACATCGAGAGAAGGGATGGACTCTTTAAGAATGTAATAACAACAAGATAACAATACAACAACAAGTGGTGACCCCGATGTGATGGAGAACACACAGCCAACAAGGAACATCGAGAGAAGGGATGGACTCTTTAAGAATATAATAACAACAAGATAACAACAATACAACAACAGGTTTTGGGCCAAAGCCACTGGTTTGTGTCCTCTCTGCGCAACTTTTGGTGTAATTATGTCTCAGTTCAGGGTGGAACTCCTGGGGGATGTTGCAGAACTGGAACAGGAGGAATCAAGACAAAGTTTTGTTGGAGAGTTTTTAAAATCGAGCTGCCAGGCGGAGAGGAATGTGTGGGTTTTGCAGGGGCAGAGGAAGAATGAATGAATGAATGAATGAATGAATGAATGAATGAATGAATGAATTGTGATGAAATGTGATTCTATCTCTGGGAGGATCTCCTGCCTGACAGGAGGTTGGGATGATTGAATTGCAGGGCAGGTGTAAGAGGATGTCAGGGCATGGAGGTGATGAATGGTATTTGTGTCTGCCCTGCCTGGATCCATCACTTCCTGGGCTCCCAGATTTACCCACATGGAAAAAAAACCCCAAAAAACGTCATTTCCCTCCAAAAGCAGAGCTTTGACTGTTAGAACTGCTCCAGGTTTTCCTTTGGCACCTCTGGCATCAGAGATTTTCCCAATCTTGGATCCAGGGTCAGTTTTCTGTGCAAGCCCAGGGAGGGTGTGGCAGTGACCTTTTTTCCAAACCTTGGATCCAGGGTCAGTTTTCTATGCATTAACAAGTTCAGGGACGCTGTGGCAGTGACCTTTTATCCAAACCTTGGATCCAGGGTCAGTTTCTGTGCATTAACAAATGCAGGGAGGCTGTGGCAGTGACCTTTTCCCCAATCTTGGATCCAGGGTCAGTTTTCTGTGCATTTACAGCCCAGGGAGGGTTTGGCAGTGACCTTTTTCCAAACCTTGGACCCAGGGTCAGTTTTCTGAGCAATAACAGCCCAGGGAGGTTTGGCAGTGACCTTTTTCCAAACCTTGGACCCAGGGTCAGTTTTCTGTGCATTTACAGCCCAGGGAGGTTTGGCAGTGACCTTTTTCCAAATCTTGGACCCAGGGTCAGTTTTCTGTGCATTTACAGGCCAGGGAGGGTTTGGCAGTGACCTTTTTCCAAACCTTGGACCCAGGGTCAGTTTTCTGTGCATTTACAGGCCAGAGAGGGTTTGGCAGTGACCTTTTCCCAATCTTAGACCCAGGGTCAGTTTTCTGTGCATTACCACACCCTGGGAAGTTTTGGCAGTGACCTGTGGGAAGAGCTCACCCTTTCCTTGTGCAAATCCCTGGCAATGCCACCTCTGACACTTCCCAGGGGTCACCTCAGCCCAGCTGGTGTGACAAGGGTGAGGCTGCTGTCAATCCCAGCCTGGCAGAGAGGCACTGGATCCTCTGGAGCATTCCCTGTTTTCTGTGGGAATCCACAGGCTGAGCAGGACATTCCTCTGGGCTGTGCCAACAAAAACCTTGGGAACCCACATGACAAAAAACCACCCAGGTTTTGTTTAAATAAATCCCAAACAGAGCCAAGATTATCCCTGCACTCAGGAACAATCAGCTGAGGAATTACCCCAGCCAGGGATTGTTTGGCCAAGCGCTCTGGGAGCTCCTTCCCAAACCCACCGGGAGCTCCCCGAGCAAAAACCTTTTATGAATCACGTTTTAATCCGCGTCCCCTGCTCCTTGCATGCTGCGCTACTTCAAAGAGCTTCCCAGTTTCCACCTCACCCTCTTTCTGTGGGATGTTTCCCAACTCCAGCGCCACTTTTTGGGTTGTTTTCTTTGAAGTTTTTCAGTGAATATTTTCACCCAACGCTTCCTGCTGCAAACAAACCTGGTGTTGTTTTCCAGCTGTGCTCAGTGGTTTTGTGTAGCAGCTCCCAGAGGGTTCTGTGAGGGTCAGGATTCTCTTTGTGCCATTTCTGTGAGGTTCAGGATTCTCCTGTGCCATTTCTATGAGCTTCAGGATCCTCTTGTGCCATTTCTGTGAGGTTCAGGATCCTCTTGTGCCATTTCTATGAGCTTCAGGATTCTCCTGTGCCATTTCTGTGAGGTTCAGGATCCTCTTGTGCCATTTCTATGAGCTTCAGGATCCTCCTGTGCCATTTCTGTGAGGTTCAGGATTCTGCTGTGCCATTTCTGTGAGGTTCAGGATCCTCCTGTGCCATTTCTGTGACATTCAGGATTCTGCTGTGCCATTTCTGTGAGGTTCGGGATTCTCCTGTGCCATTTCTGTGAGGTTCAGGATCCTCCTGTGCCATTTCTGTGAGGTTCAGGATTCTCCTGTGCTGCTTCTGTGAGGTTCAGGATCCTCCTGTGCCATTTCTGTGAGGTTCAGGATTCTCCTGTGCCATTTCTATGAGCTTCAGGATTCTCCTGTGCCATTTCTGTGGGGTTCAGGATCCTCCTGTGCCATTAAATAGTGGGACAAGCCTTGTTTGAAGAGTTTAGAAGTTGCCTGTCCCAGCACTGAGCAGGTGAGAACAATTCACCTGAAATAATGAAACAATAAATAATAACTACAATTCACCTGAAATAATGAAACAATAAATAATAACTACAATTCACCTGAAATAATGAAACAATAAATAATAACTCCACTCCCTGTTTGCCTCTCCCCAGTGAGATCCCAGCCCCGTCTCCATTTGTGGGGAACATTTTAATGCCAAGTGTTCCTGCAAATCTGCCATTTATCCTCAATTACAGAGGATTATTTCGAGGAGAGGGAGGAATTCTGTGAGATTTGCCTGTTTATTGAGGATCTGCCTTTAATATCCCTTAAGCTGCAGGTAATTGCTGCAGCTCAGGCTCCTCTGCGCTGATTATTCAGCAGCACAGGCGCTGCATCATTTCAGCTGCTGGCCCAGCCTCCCACTCCCACGGCCACGATCTGCTGCTTCTTTTCCAGGGACACTTTGCTGTGCCATCCCAAAAATCCTCCCACGGAGGCTCTGTGGGAGGACTTCACCAATTTTGGGAACTGGGAATCAAGGAAATTGATTCTGGGGCTGTTAGAGCATGGAAAATATCATTATTTAGTTTTCCTGCTTTTCAGCTGGATCCCTGAGTGCCACACCTTGAGTGTCCCCCAGGTTTTGGTGGGGATGGCTGGAAAATGTTACCATGGTCCTGATGTCCTTTTGGGGTGCCAAATCCTGATTTGGAACCTCCCAGGAATCCACCTCAGACCCTGCCTGGCCAGGGCTCGGCTTGGAAGGCAGAACGGGATCCCGAGATAAAAATCTCCCACCCCGCCGGCGATTCTCCTTTCAGACGAGCCAGATCCCAGGAGCTCAGAGGCAAAACAACCTCAGCTCATGTAAAATGGATGTTCGGGAGGAAGGAGAGCGCTGTAAAACGAGACCCTGCAACAACAGAAGCGATTTCCAGGCCTTTGCCAAAGGGAATTGCTGTGGTCTGGAAAGGAACAGGGGTGTGGGGTTTCCTTCAGGACGTGGCAGAACTCGCAAAAACCCAAAGTGATGGTGGAGAGAAAAGGACTGCAGGGAGCTCTTCTTGCCCTGGGATCCCTGAGCCAACAAAACCTTTTTTTTTTTCCCATTTGAGTGCTGAGGAAGCTGTGGAGGATTCCTCCCGAATAAACAGGATCACATCAAAGGAATTCCTGACGCCACCATCAAAGCAAGGTGTGAGAGGAGTCACTGGCTGCTGCCTCGACTCCAAGTTAATCTCCCTAATTCCACGCTGGATTTTGCAGAATTTAAGAGGTAATCCACCAAAAAGAAGTTTTTCCTGACTCTTGGGCCTGGTTAAAATCTCCTCGGAGCCCGACCTTGCTCTGCTGTTGTTTTCTGGTCCGAAGGGAGAGGAGGACTCTGCTGCTCATCACATCGAGGTGGAATATTGACATTTAAATGGCAGAGTTCATGGAATTCCAGAATGGAAAGAGACATTAAAATTCATCCAGTTCCAACCCGGACACCTCCCACTATCCCAGGCTGCTCCAAGCCCCAATGTCCAACCTGGCCTTGGACCCTTCCAGAGATCCAGGAGCAGCCACAGCTTCTCTGGGAATTCCAGCTCAGCCCCTCCCCACCCTCTCATGGAGGGATTTTTTTCCCTAATGTGTAATCTAAATCTCTTTAAGTTTAAAACTGCTCATGGAAAAAGTCACTTCTTGTCATCTGTGATGACAAAAGAGTTTTCATCTGTTTCTTGGCTGCCCTTTTTGAGTCATCAGCTGCCTTCTCCCTCCCACAGCAGCACCAAAACAACACTGCTGAGAATTCCTAGCAGGGAACTCATCCCTGTTTAGCCAAAAAAAAAAAAAAGAAATACAGGAAGCAGAAGGAGCTGCAGTCAATTCTCAATTAGGCAGAGAGGTGGAAATGGAGCCCTCTAAGTGGGAACACAAACCACATTCTGCAGGCTGTGAGACCATAATTGGCTCTTTAGCTTCGAAAAACAGATCAATGCATTTCCAGCCAGCAGCTGGGCAGTGCTCACTGGGGAGAGCAACAACACTGCCCAAAAAACGGGCTTCATTTGCAATCTGCATCATCACTGAAATCTCATTTTTGTTTCTGCTGGATTTCTTTGCTGGTTGCTCAGAAAGGCAGGAGTTTGTACCCTAAAAACTGCACCCAGGAGCTCAGAAAACCCCCTGAGGGAGTGAAGGAGATGAGACAGAGATCCCAAATAATTTCCCTGGGATGAGACAGAGATCCCAAATAATTTTCCCCTTGGATCTAGCTGGGACAGTGTGGGAAAAGCTTCCCAGTCACTAAGCAGGGAAATTAAGAACAGCAAGGAGCAGACGTGCAGCCAAGGGAGAGGTGAGGTGACAGAGAGGAGATACAGACATTTAGTGCCCATTCTGTGAATGCTGGATTTCTGCTGGATTTCTGCTGGATTTCTTTGCTGGTTGCTCAGAGAGGCAGGAGTTGATACCCAAAAACTGAGCTCATCGAAAACCCTCCTGAGGGAGTGAAGGAGATGGGACAGAGATCCCAAATAATTTCCCTGGGGTGTTTTGGATTTAGCTGGGACAGTGTGGGAAAAGCTTCCCAGCCACAGAGCAGGGAAATTAAGAACAGCAAGGAGCAGCCATGCAGCCCAGGGAGTGGTGAGGTGACAGAGAGGAGATCCAGACAGGCTTGCATTACAAATTGCCTGCAAGGGGTTATCAAAACCCCTCATAGAATTATAGCTGTGACTATCGGTGTTGTCATTTATCACAGCCACCATTTCTGGTAGGTCTGGTTTGTTTTCTGCCTGAATTGTTCAAGCAGACAAAAAAAAAAAAAAAAAACCAAAAAACCCCTCCAGAGATCAGCAAGGAAGGATTTGCCTCTCCGGGCACAAAGAAATATTGCACAGGGGGAAGTGAAAGATTTTTATCTGCAGCCAGTTAGGAAATTTTTCTCTGTGGGGCTCTGATCTGCCTCCAGAGGCCCAGGAGGGCGTTTCTGCCGTGCACAGTTCTGCTGGAAGGCATCTGCTGTTTGTGCTGCTGCTTGCCAATAAATCAAAAGATTTGCCTCCCACTTGATGATGCATAATGAATAATGAATTCCAATTCCAGCGAGCGAGCGCTGGAGCGGCGCCAAGGCCGCGGCCTCGGGCCTCAAGACGGGGCCCTGCTCCTTCTCACGGCCACAACGCCTCGTCCTTCCCCCCTCCCCTGCCCTGGGGCATTGATGGCCACGGGCTGCCTCTAAAAAACAGTTGCATATTGTCCTGGAGTGTTTACCCGACGAGGAAATAATTATTCTGGTTAATTGTTCAGGCGGGAGCAGGCCCCGCTCCTGACAAAGGGGGAATCGCTCGCGTGAGAAGGACTCGGAGCGGCCCCGTCCTCCCTCAGCCCCTCTTCGTGCCAGCCCAGCTCGCTGAGGGCGTGTGGGAATCAAAAATATTCCTGAAGGGAGGAAAATGGGGTGAGAAACAGCAATTCAGCGCTGGGAGTCAGACCTGCTGTCCTTTTTCCTCTTCCTCACTTCCTCCATTTTCCTGACCTGGAGCTCAGGTTGTAGGGGTGACCTGACACCACGATTTGGACACCAGAACACAGCAGAACATACCTAAATTTACATAATTTACACTAATAATTTAGACTAATAATTTACAATTATATTTGACAGTAATATTTTACAATTATATTTTACAATAATATTTGCAGTCACAAGGCCAGGGCTGCCTTCTACCCAAAGTTCGCAGCATTATTTAGGATGGAAAACATCTTTAAGAGGAAAATGGGGTGAGAAACAGCAATTCAGCACCGGGAGTGAGACCTGCTGTCATTTTTCCTCACCCTCACTCGTGGTGCTTTCCTGACCTGGAGCTGGGGCTGTGGGGGTGACCTGACACCACGATTTGGACACCAGAACACAGCAGAAGATACCTAAAATTACACTAATATTTTATACTAACAATTTGCAATTATATTTTACAATAATATTTTATTTTACAATAATATTTGCAGTCACAAGGCCAAGGCTGCCTTCTACCCAAAGGTCACATCATCATTTAGGATGGAAAACACCTTTAAGATCACCAAGTCCAACTATAACCAGGTCCTCCAAAATGACCAATTGATTCCCAGCTGGAATATTTTGGATGGAATTTTCTCCCTTAGTTTTTTTTTCTTTGTGTTTAAAAACAGGAGACTGCCAGGTCCACCAAAATGACCAGTTCATTCCCAGCTGGAATATTTTGGATGGAATTTTCTCCCTTTGTTTTTTGTTTGGTTTGGTTTTTTTGGTTGGGTTTGTTTTTTTTTTTTTTTTTTTGGTGTGTGTTTATAAACAGGTTGTGGTTTTCCTCAGTTTCCCATTTGAAACAATGCTGGATTTAACTTTATGCTCCTGGACTGGGATGAGGGAATGCTGGACATGTGCTGGAGGTGGGATCCTGTTTTACAGGCTAAAAGCTGTTTTAGAGTCCATTTCCACCCTTTATATCCATGGTTTTGTGTTCCTGCTGTGCTTTTTTCACTGGAAGAACCCCTCAGAGCTTCTGCTTTAAATTCCCAGATTCCATTTCATGGAATTTGAATGTGGAATGAGCACCTTTGGGTAATGAACCTGCCTGAGTGCTATGAAATAATAAAAATGCCTCAGAGTCTGGATTTTACTCATGATATTGGGAAAAAAATGTTGCCACTGGGGCCATATTCCAGTGCAATTCATTTAATTTTCATTTAATTTTCATTTTATTTGGAATATTCCTGTTCTGCCAGTTAATTGTGTTGAATTTCATAGCAGCTGCATATAATACCAAAAATATGCAAATACATGTGCAGAATTATTTGGTTACAAAAAACACTGAATAAACCTTGTTGGAGGGGCAGCCCCAGCCTTTTTTACACTTCAGGTCACACAGACTTCACTGAAAACTCCCAAATCGATTCAGCTCAACTTAATTTTCTGTGGATTTCCCCAAGGAGCTGTAACAATCTCAGGCAGGCTTAGCTTAAATCACTGAGTCCTGAGCTTGTCTTTGAGTGCCAGAATTTATCACAACTTTTAAAAAAATTTTAAAAATCAAGTTCCCACCTTCCCCTGAGCCCTGATTGTGCTCTTCAGGGCAAGATAACAAACGTGTTATCTTTTCAGGTGGCAACACCCCAAAGGATTTGACTTTTATCACCCCCAGGGCAGCAAGTGCAGAGCATTTATTGGAATTTATAGTACTTGAATATCTGTATATCGGCCTTGCCCCGGTAGGTGCCAGCTGCTCTTGATGGGCTGCAGCTGTGAAGTCCTTAATTAGGCGGCAGCTGTGGCTAATGAAGAAAACTGGGGTAAAAGGGGGTGGGTTGGCTGGGCAGGGAGAGCCTTGGAGGAGCCCTGATGAAGAAGCAGGAGTGCTGTGAAGAGCTGCTTGTGAGAAACCACCCAGAAGGTGTGGGACTCTAGAAATAGGATAACAGAAATATGAATAACAACAAGTGGTGACCCCAACGTGATAGTTGGCAGAGATAAGGCACCCAAGAGCCGTGGATGGCCTTTGAGCCAGGAACTGTGGATAAGAGAGCCAAGAGCTGTGGATGGCCTTTGAGCCAGGAACTGTGGATAAGACAGCCAAGAGCTGTAGAAGAAATGTGGCCTTTGAGCCAAGGAGCTGTGACAGCCAAGAGCTGTGAAGAATATGGCCTTTGAGCAAGGAGCTGTGTGTGTTGTATGTGGTCTTTGAGTCACGGGAAAATATATGTACTGTAATGTGGCCTTTGAGTCACAGTAAGAGATATGTATTGTAGAATATGTAAATATGTCCATGTAAAATCTGTTCCTGTAAGTTAAAGAAAAGGGGGATATATAATAGAGGTGGCCTTTGAGTCCTAGTAAAATATCTGTATTGTACTTGGATATCTGTAAGTAAAAGAAAAGGGGGAAATATCTGAACATAGGCCTTGCCCCTGTAGGTGCCAGCTGCTCTTGATGGGCTGCAGCTGTGATGTCCTTAATTGGGCGGCAGCTGTGGCTAATGAAGATAACTGGGATAAAAGGGGGTGGGTTGGCTGGGCAGGGAGAGCCTTGGAGGAGCCCTGATGAAGAAGCAGGAGTGCTGTGAAGAGCTGTGTGTGAGAAACCACCCAGAAGGTGTGGGACTCTAGAAATGTGATAACAGAAATATGAATAACCCAGAAGGTGTGGGACTCTAGAAATAGGATAACAGAAATATGAAAAATAACATGTGGTGACCCCGACGTGATAGTTGGCAGAGGTAAGGCAGCCAAGAGCCGTGGATGGCTTGTGAGAAACCACCCAGAAGGTGTGGGACTCTAGAAATGTGATAACAGAAATATGAATAGCCCAGAATGTGTGGGACTCTAGAAATGTGATAACAGAAATATGAATAGCCCAGAATGTGTGGGACTCTAGAAATGTGATAACAGAAATATGAATAACCCAGAAGGTGTGGGACTCTAGAAATGTGATAACAGAAATATGAATAACCCAGAAGGTGTGGGACTCTAGAAATGTGATAACAGAAATATGAATAACAACAGGAATCCTCGTGTTCTGCTCTGCAGGAGGAGGAAGGGAGGAGGGAACACCCCAGACCTGAGCAGGGAGGCGGCCGAGAGGAAGAAGAGAGGAGGAAGAGGAGGAGGAAGATCAGCTCAGCTCCAGAAGGTGAAATCCCTGGCAAGTGTCACAGGGGGGATCCCAGCATTGTCAGCGCCCCCAGGGATGGTGCAGCTCGGAGATTTTCCCTCCGGGAAAAATCTGGGAATGAGGAGGAGACCAAACCCACCTGGAAAAATCTGGGAATGAGGAGGAGACCAAAAATCTGGGAATGAGGAGGACACCAAACCCACCTGGAAAAATCTGGGAATGAGGAGGACACCAAACCCACCTGGGCTGGTTCCTCCGTAATAATGATTTACACCTAAATTATTTTCACTCTGAGGGAATCATCCCAGATGTTACTGTGGGTGGGAACTGTCAGTGCAGAAAGTGACCCTGTTATTTATTTATAGTGACCCTGTAAATTTATTAATTTATTTACAGTGACCCTGTGAATTTATTTATTTATTTACAAAGGCTCTGTAAATTTATTAATTTATTTACAGTGACCCTGTAAATTTATTCTTTATTTACAATGACCCTGTGAATTTATTAATTTATTTACAGTGACCCTGTACATTTATTTACAGCGACCCTGTAAATTTATTAATTTATTTACAATGACCCTGTACATTTATTAATTTATTTACAGTACACCTGTAAATTTATTAATTTATTTACAGCAACCCTATAAATTTATTAATTTACTGTGGGGTGCGGAGGTTTAGGGACATCACACCATAACCAATACGATCCAGTGAAGCCAAATTTATTATCTCTAAAAACATTATTATTATTATTATCATCATCATCATCATTATTATCATTATTATCATTATCATATTTATTATAGTTAGAGTTGTAGTTATAATAAATCCCTACTGTCAATACATGATTTTGTTAATCCACATTAAATTAGAATGCTGATTGGATCATCTCATTTTTCTTGCTGTGGTTGTCTGGCCCACCCATGGCTCACTTTTTTCTCATTTTTCCAAGCTTGCTGAGTTTTAAATTTATTATTTACTGCGGGGTGTGGAGGTTCAGGGACACCACACCATAACCAATATGATCCAGTGAAGCTAAATTTCTTATCCCTAAAAAGACAATTTATTTTAATATTATATAATAATAATAATAATAATAATAATAATAATAATAATAATAATAATAATAATAATAATAATAATAATAATAATAATAATAATAATAATAATATCTCTACTGTCAATAGATGATTGGTTAATCCTGGCTGTTCACACCTCTACATTAGAATGCTGATTGGATTTGATTTGATGATCTCATTTTTCTTGCTGTGCTCATCTGGCCCATCCATGATTCACTTTTTTCTCACTTTCCCAAGCCTGCTGACAAACTTGCTGAGTTTTAAATTTATTTATTTACTGTGGGTTGTAGAGGTTCAGGGACATCACACCATAACCAATGTGATCCAGTGAAGCCAAGTTTCTTATCCCTAAAAAGATTATTATTATTATTATTATTATTATTATTATTATTATTATTATTATTATACAAATGTTAATATTATATTTATTATTATATTTATGATGAATCCCTGCTGTCAATAGATGATTGGTTAATCCTGGCTGTTCACACCTCTACATTAGAATGCTGATTGGATCATCTCATTTTTCTTGCTGTGGTCATCTGGCCCATCCATGATTCACTTTTTTCTCACTTTCCCAAGCCTGCTGACAAACTTGCTGAGTTTTAAATTTATTTATTTATTTACTGTGGGTTGTAGAGGTTCAGGGACATCACACCATAACCAATGTGATCCAGTGAAGCCAAGTGTCTTATCCCTAAAAAGATTATTATTATTATTATTATTATTATTATTATTATTATTATTATTATTATTATTATTTTCAATTATTATTATACAATTGTTAATATTATATTTATTATTATATTTGTGATGAATCCTTGCTGTCAATAGATGATTGGTTAATCCTGGCTGTTCACACCTCTGCATTAGAATGCTGATTGGATCATCTCATTTTTCTTGCTGTGCTCATCTGGCCCACCCATGATTCACTTTTTTCTCACTTTCCCAAGCCTGCTGACAAACTTGCTGACTCCTGCTGACTCTTCTTCTTCTTGCATCTTTTTCAAGGATACACCAACCCCATTTCTGAATATTTCCATTATTCATCGTTTGTGTCCGTTGTCCAGGCTGAATGTGGCCATTGTCTTGTAGGAACTCCTCAACCTGCAAAAAACTCTTACCAATTTACCTCTCCTTTACCCCCCAAAATCCCTTTCCATGCTTTTACAAAGTGCTGCCACAGCTCTTTCATGAATTTTGCATCTCTTCCCAAAATTTCACGACTTTGGACGGCCGCGGTTCAATGTTTGCCGCGGTTCAATGGCGCCCTGAGCCCCAGCAGCCCCAGACCTCAACACTGAGAGCTCTTGGTGCTAAAATGGGACACCCTGCCACGAAAGGAGCCCGGGGAAGCCATTCCAGAAAGTTCCACGGGACTTTTTGTGGCTCTGGAAACAAAGCCTTGCCCGGGGCAGGCCAGCGGCAGCCCCTGCAGGAATGGACGCGCTTCATCGCGGCGTGGTGCAGCCCCTGCAGGAATGCACGCGTTCATCGCGGCGTGGTGCAGCCCCTGCAGGAATGCACGCGTTCATCGCAGCCCCTGCAGGAATGCACGCGTTCATCGCGGCGTGGTGCAGCCCCTGCAGGAATGCACGCGTTCATTGCAGCCCCTGCAGGAATGCACGCGCTTCATCGCGGCGTGGTGCAGCCCCTGCAGGAATGCACGCGTTCATCGCGGCGTGGTGCAGCCCCTGCAGGAATGCACGCGTTCATCGCAGCCCCTGCAGGAATGCGCGCGTTCATCGCGGCATGGTGCAGCCCCTGCAGGAATGCAAGTGCTTCATCGCGGCATGGTGCTGCCCCTGCAGGAATGCACGCGTTCATCGCGGCGTGGTGCTGCCCCTGCAGGAATGCACGCGTTCATCGCGGCGTGGTGCAGCCCCTGCAGGAATGCACGCATTCATTGTGGCGTGGTGCGGCCCCTGCAGGAATGCACGCATTCATCGCAGCCCCTGCAGGAATGCACGCGTTCATCGCGGCGTGGTGCAGCCCCTGCAGGAATGCACGCGTTCATCGCGGCGTGGTGCAGCCCCTGCAGGAATGCATGCGCTTCATCGCGACGTGGTGCCGTGAAACCGCTCCGAGCTCACGCTCCGCCCTCTTGGCCTTGATGAAAAGGACAAGAAAATATTATGTGATAATAAAAAGGGGAAAATATTACATGATAATAAAAAAAAAAAAAAGAAAGTCCTTGGTACACTTACTTACACACCCTTTTCCCAGTACAGTTTAGGTAAGAAAAAATGCTCGATGCTCATTAAAAGCTGGTAATTAAATCCAGGTGATTTACACATTCATCTAGGCAGCAAATGTTCTTGTGCTCTAAACTGAGATTCCCAACAGCAGAATTCAGCATTTCCATCCGTGTTTGTCTTCCCCAGACTCTGGATAATTTTAGAAATTTTGCCCACCCAATTTAAATGGAACTGACAAAAATATTGCCTCTTTCAGAAGTCCGACCTCATTTATATTAATAATATTTATTTTTGAAATATTAGTATTGGAGCCGGATTTTTGGCACCTGTACTTGAAAACCGTGATCCGTGTTTTGTGAAATGTCCTTTAGATTACAGCTTCAGCATTTAATTATACCTCATGGTAATTATAGATTAAATAAACACCTAAATAATTTTCACTTTTAACCCAATAGGAATTACACCTAAATTATTTTCACTTTTAACCCAACAGGAATTACACCTAAATTATTTTCACTTTTAACCCAATAGGAATTACATCTGAATTATTTTCATTTATAACCCAATAGGAATTACACCTAAATTATTTTCACTTTTAACCAAATAGGAATTACATCTGAATTATTTTCATTTATAAACAGGAATTACACCTAAATTATTTTCACTTTTAACCCAATAGGAATTACACCTAAATTATTTTCACTTTTAACCCAATAACCAACCACCCATGGCCTACAATGCAGACTTTTTATCCAATTACACAAAACCACCCAAACCCATGAGGAATAAGGTGAAGAAGCACCAACCTCTGCCCTAAACCCTCCATCTTGTTTATATACATTATTATATTCTAAAACCCCAAACTCCAAATTTTCTAGAGTGTTCTAGAACCTCAAAATTTGAAAATTTCTAGAGTGTTCTAGAACCTCAAACTCAAAATTTTAAGGCCTCAAACTCTAAATTTTCTAGAGTGTTCTAGAACCTCAAACTCAAAATTTTAAAACCCCAAACTCTAAATTTTCCACCTTGTGATTTTACACACTTCTAATCAAACTCCTCACCCACAATCCCAGTGCAATAATTCAGTTTTGGAAGCTTTCTCCACGGCTTCAGGTCAGTGCCGTGTTCTCCTGCCAAAAAATCACAAAAAATCTGAAATTCTCAGCATCAGCCCACCAGAATTTCCCGATTTTGAGTTGTTTTATTGCCAGGCCAGCAGTGGAAGGATCTCAGCTCAGCGTAAAAAAATTTGGTGATTTTGGTTTTCTCTCCCTGGATTTTAAGGAAAGTTATGTGATCTTCAAGGTAATTAATCAGGAAGGATTAAAGTGATAAAAAATCAGAGATTTGTGGAATTGTTGAAGTTCAAAAAGATGTAATTAATCAGGAAGGATTTAAGTGATAAAAAGTCAGAGAATTGTGGAATTGTTGAAGTTCAAGAAGATGTAATTAATCAGGAAGGATTTAAATGATAAAAAATCAGAATTGTGGAATTGTTGGAGCTCAAGAAGATGTAATTAATCAGGAAGGATTTAAGTGATAAAAAAACAGAGAATTGTGGAATTGTTGAAGTTCAAAAAGATGTAAATTATCAGGAAGGATTTAAGTGATAAAAATCAGAGAATTGTGGAATTGTTGAAGTTCAAGAAGATGTAATTAATCAGGAAGGATTTAAGTGATAAAAAGTCAGAGAATTGTGGAATTGTTGAAGTTCAAGAAATCATTCCCTGCCACCACTGATCCGTGTCCCCAGGTGTCCCCAAGTGTCCCCAGGTGTCCCCAGGTGTCCCCAGGTGTCCCCAGGTGTCCCCAAGTGTCCCCAGGTGTCCCCAAGTGTCCCCAGGTGTCCCTTCCTTTGGGATTTGAATCCCTCCAGGGCTGGGGACTCCACTGGAGCCCTGGGCAGCCGTAAATAAACACCAAAAACGATAAAACTGAGCTTAAGCCAGGCTGATGCATAAGAAAAAATATTAAAAAGTACAATTCTCTACCTATAATCCAAAATTAATTTCCATTTCTTATTAAAGGCAGCATTGGGAAACCTGCTTGAAATGAAAGCCTTTGAAAAGCTTTTGTTTAATCAAGTCTAAATAAAGAAGATTAACGTGCAAATCTTGCAGCAAATCCTTCCAGAACAGCCTGGGATGAAAGAAGAAGTGCCCAAGGCGAGCAAACACCGAGTTCAAATTAAAATTAAACCTCAAACAGATCAATGATGCAAGGGGAGAATAAAGAATATTCCAGGCAGCCATGAAGATGTGAAAAGGGGTTATTAAATGGAGCTCCCAAAATAAAAATAAATCTTAATTAAAGGGGACATCCACTGGCTCCAGGTGAATGAGAAAAATATAAAAATAAAAACTGAATTAAAGGGACATCCACTGGCTCCAGGTGAATGAGACAAAAAATAAGAATAAAAATTAAGGGGACATCCACTGGCTCCAGTTTCCATGAGGTGAATGAGAATAAAAAATAAGAATAAAAATTAATTAAAGGGACATCCACTGGCTCCAGGTGAATGAGAATAAAAATAAGAATAAAAACTTAATTAAGGGGACATCCACTGGCTCCAGGTTCCATGTGCTGAATGAGAATAAAAAATAAGAATAAAAACTTAATTAAAGCGGCATCCACTGGCTCCAGGTGAATGAGAATAAAAAATAAGAATAAAAATTAAGGGGACATCCACTGGCTCCAGGTTCCATGAGGTGAATGAGATAAAAAGATAAGAATAAAAAATTAATTAAAGGGACATCCACTGGCTCCAGGTGAATGAGGTGAATGAGAATAAAAAATAAGAATAAAAACTGAATTAAGGGACATCCACTGGCTCCAGTTTCCATGTGCTGAATGAGAATAAAAATAAGAATAAAAACTGAATTAAAGCAGCATCCACTGGCTCCAGGTGAATGAGGTGAATGAGAATAAAAATAAGAATAAAAATTAAGGGGACATCCACTGGCTCCAGGTGAATGAGAATAAAAATAAGAATAAAAACTGAATTAAAGGGACATCCACTGGCTCCAGGTTCCATGTGCTGAATGAGAATAAAAAAGAAGAATAAAAACTGAATTAAAGGGGACATCCACTGGCTCCAGGTGAATGAGAATAAAAAATAAGAATAAAAATTAAGGGGACATCCACTGGCTCCAGTTTCCATATGCTGAATGAGAATAAAAATAAGAATAAAAAATTAATTAAAGCGGCATCCATTGGCTCCAGGTGAATGAGGTGAATGAGAATAAAAAATAAGAATAAAAAATTAATTAAAGGGACATCCACTGGCTCCAGTTTCCATGTGAGAAACCGAGAATGAGAATAAAAAATAAGAATAAAAACTGAATTAAGGGGACACCCACTTAATGAATAGAATGAGCAAAGCTGGCAGGGTTTGGATTTTGTCACCAATCAGGAAAAGCAGAAAATGTTCCAGACTGGCTCTTCATGGGGAATTCATTAAAGTCAATTGGCCCAATTGCAATAAAAAGTTCATGAGAGTGAGCGCAGTTCCTCGGGTTTCTATGGAGGCCGCGTTCTGCAGCGCGATTCCTGCAGGATTCTGGAGGCCGCGTTCTGCAGCGCGATTCCTGCAGGGTTCTGGAGGCCGCGTTCTGCAGCGCGACTCCTGCAGGGTTCTGGAGGCCGCGTTCTGCAGCGCGATTCCTGCAGGACTCTGGAGGCCGCGTTCTGCAGCGCGATCCCTGCAGGATTATGGGAACAAATTCCCAAATATTTGTACCAGGCTGGCTCTTCATGGGGAATTCGTTGAAGTCAATTGGCCCAATTGCAATAAAAAGTTGGTGAGTGAGCGCAGTTCCTTGGCTTTCTACGGAGGGACGCGTTCTGCAGTGCAGTTCCTGCAGGGTTATGGAGGCCGCGTTCTGCAGCGCGATTCCTGCAGGATTCTGGAGGCCGCGCTCTGCAGCGTGATTCCTGAAGGACTCTGGCAACAAATTCCCAAATATTTGTACCAGGCTGGCTCTTCACGGGGAATTCATTGAAGTCAATTGGCCCAATTGCAATAAAAAGTTCACGAGTGAGCGCAGTTCCGCGGGTTTCTATGGAGGCCGCGTTCTGCAGCGCGATTCCTGCAGGATTCTGGAGGCCGCGTTCTGCAGCGCGATTCCTGCAGGACTCTGGAGGCCGCGTTCTGCAGCGCGATTCCTGCAGGATTCTGGAGGCCGCGTTCTGCAGCGCGATTCCTGCAGGGTTCTGGAGGCCGCGTTCTGCAGCGCGATTCCTGCAGGACTCTGGGAACAAATTCCCAAATATTTCCTGGGAAAGCTGAAATGGGGATCAGCGTCAGCAGCCCAGGGCGGGCTCTGCTCCGGGCACTCCCCCTGATTATTTTTAGCCCCCAAAAAATGATTTTTAGTCCTTAAATAATTTATTTTTGACAGGAGCAGTCCTCCCTGCCTCCCTGCCTGTGTCCTGTAGGATTTGAAGGCAGAAATGCATTTTTTACGCAGCATTTTGATGGGAAAAGGAGACAAAATTCCGTTTACAGGAGGTGGGAAAAGCTGGGGAAAATCCAGGATTCCCAGCACACGGGCCTGTGCAATGCAGATTTATACGTAGATAAAAATATATACAAATATATGTTTAATTTTTGTTTTATAAAATATATACATGTATTTTACATGTATATATAATATATATGATATATATTTATATAACAATACAGAAATATATATAGAAAAATAAATATAAATGTACATAAAATATGTGTATATATAATATCTATTAAAATTGTATATAAAAATATATAAATATATAAATACACATAAAATATATGTATATATAATATATGCAGATATATTTTATATGTATATTTTATATACATATATATTTATATGTATAAATATATATAAATGTGTATATAAATATGTGTATAAATATACATATATTTATATGTATATAAATATACATACTGTTCAATGTATATTTATATTGATATTGATACACATATTTATATTTATATTTATATTTATATTTATATTTATATTTATATTTATATTTATATTTATATTTATAAATGTATTTATATTTATATTTGTGGTTATATTTATATTTATATTTATATATAGATGATGTATATATAAATTCTATTTTATATAAAACATGTTTTATATTTTATATAAAATACGATTTTATATTTTGAATTTTCTTTATTCATCATAACAATATTTGTTCTCCATCCTTACCAAATAACTTGGATTGGTCAAAAAAAACCCCAAAAAATCAAAACCAACAACAACAAAATCCCAACAAAACCCAAACCAAAACAAAGCCTCCAAAAACCACAACCAACCACCAACCAAAAAAAACCCAATAAATCAAACCCAAGCCTGTTTTTTTCAGAATCTAGGGAATTTTTTTTTAAGTTTTGGAATTTTTCTCAAGGAAAAGTAGTTTGCTACATTTTTTTTTTTTTTGCTTAATTTTTATCCTAAATAAAAGTTAAAATGAACTTCATCCTTTACACTTTTGAGTCTTCAGACACTGAGCGAGACTGGGGACGTGCACAGGGGACAATTTGGGCATTAACAAATTAATTGGTGTGGAGAATTAATTAATGAGGTTTGGCTTCACTGGCACCAGTTTCTAATTGGGTCCCTCTGTCCTTAAGGCACCACAGCACAGCTCAAATAAAGCAAATTATTGATTAATTTTTAGGAGTATCATCAAGGGATATCATTTAGGAATAAAATGTATAGAATCAATATTTATTGATATTAATCTATACAATCGATGGAACAGAAATTGGGAATAAAAGGTATAGAATGTACAGAATTTCTCAGTGGATTGCAATGTTTTCAATCCGTCTGAAACTGCTGGGAATGATGATTTCTCTCTTCTCTTCTCTTCTCTTCTCTTCTCTTCTCTTCTCTTCTCTTCTCTTCTCTTCTCTTCTCTTCTCTTCTCTTCTCTTTTCTCTCTTCCCTCCCCTCCCTTTCCTTTCCCCTTTCCCCTTTCCCTTTTCCCCTTTCCCCTTTCCCCTTTCCCCTTTCCACTTTCCCCTTTTCTCTTCCCCTCCCTTTCCCTTTCCCCTGTCCCTGTCCCTTCCCCTTCTCTTTCCCCCCTTCCCTTTCCTTTTCTCTTTCCCCTTTCCTTTTCCTTCTCCCTTTCCCCCTTCCCCTTCCCTTTCTCCTCTCCCTTTCCTTTCCCCTTTTCCCCTTTTCCCCTTTTCCTTTCCCCCTTTCCCCTTCCCCTTTTCCCTTCCCCTTCCCTGTTCCCTCCTCCTTCTCCTCTCCCTTTTCCCTTTCCCTTCTCCTTACCCTTCCCTTTTCCCTTTCCCCCTTCCCTTTCCGCTTTCCCTTCCCCATTTCTCCTTCCCCCTCTCCCCTTCCCTTCCCCCCTTTCCCCTTTCCCCTTCCTCTTCCCCTTTCCCATTTCCCTTTTCCCTTTTCCCTTCCCTTCCCCTTTCCCATTTCCCCTTTCCTTTTCCCTTTTCCCCTTTCCCCTTCCTCTTCCCCTTTCCCATTTCCCTTTTCCTTTTCCCTTTTCCCTTTTCCCTTTTCCCTTTTCCCTTTTCCCTTTTCCCTTTTCCCTTTTCCTTTCCCTTCCCCTTTCCCTTTTCCTTTTACCGTTCCCCTCCCATTTCCCCCTTCCCCCTTCCACTTTTCCCCTTTTCCCCTTTCCCCTCTCCTTTCCCCCTTCCTCTTCCCTCTTTCCCCTTGTCCCCTTCCCCTTTTCTTTTCCCCCTTTCCTTTACCCCTTTTCCCCTTTCCCTTCCCCTTTCCCTCTCCCCTTTCCCTTCCCCTTTTCCCCTTTTCTGCTTTTCCCCTCCCTCTTCCCCTCTTCCCCCTTCCCCTTTCCTTTCCCCTTTCCCCTTTCCCTTTCTCCTTTCCTTCTCATTTTCCCCTTCCCTTTCCCCCTTTCCCTTTCCTTTCCCCTTTCCCCTTTACCCTCTCCCCTTTCCCTTTTCCCCTTTCCTTTCCCCTTTCCTCTTTCCTTTTCCACTTTCCCCTTTCCCCTTTCACCTTTTCCCCTTTTCCCCTTCCCCTTCCCCTTTTCCCCTTTCCCCCTTTTTCCCTTTTTCTCTTTTCCCCTTTCCCTTCCCCTTCCCCTTTCCCCTTTCCCCTTTCCCCTTTCCCTTCCCCTTTCCCCTTTCCCTTTCCCTTCCCCTTCCCTTTTCCCCTTTTCCCCTTTCCCTTCCCCTTCCCTTTCCCCTTCCCCTTTTCCCCTTTTTCCCTTTTCCCCTTTCCCCTTTTCCCCTTCCCCTTTCCCTTTCCCTTCCCCAGCTGTCCCTCTCCTGCCCCGCTGCCGCCCCGCAGCCCCCGCCCCGTCCCCGCTGGGCCCGGCCCGCCCGTGCCGGGCTCCCTCCCGCCAAGGCCCCGGCCCGGAGCCGCCTCTGGAGCGCCGGGATCCGCGAACCGCGGCACGGAGGAGCTGCAGATGCCGCCGGGGGGGACACCGGGTCCCCGTGTGAGTGTGGGCTCCTGTCCTGGGGACAGCACCCAAATCACGGAGTCACGGAATGGTTTGGGTGGGAAACGCCCCCCAGTTCCACCCCTGCCATCTTCTGCTGTCCGAGCCCTGTCCAACCTGTCCTTGGTCACTTCAGGGATGCGGGGGCAGCCACAGCTTCTCTGGGAACTCCAGCCCGGCCCCTCTCCACCGGCCCAGCCAGGAATTTCATCCCAAATCCCACCGAATCTCCCCTTTCCCAGCAGGAACCCCCCTGTCCTGTCCCTCCATCCCTGTGTCCTGTCCCTCCATCCCATGTCCCAAATCCCTCTCCAGCTCTCCTGGAGCTGCTCTTGGAGTTGAGGACAAGGAACTGCCCTGGATGGTGGAACCCCAGCAGGAACCCATTCATTCCCTGTGTCCTGTCCCTCCATTCCCTGTCCCAGGTCCCTCTCCTGGAGCTGCTCTTTGGGATGGAAGACAAAGAAATGCTCTGGATGGTGGGAACCCCAGCAGGAAGCCATTCATTCCCTGTGTCCTGTCCCTCCATTCCATGTCCCAGGCTCTTCTCCAGCTCTCCTGGAGCTGCTCTTGGGGTTGGAGGACAAGGAAATTCCCTGGATGGTGGGAACAACAGCAGGAACCCATTCCCTGTGTCCTGTCCCTCCATCCCTGTGTCCTGTCCCTCCATCCCCTGTCCCACGTCCCTCTCCAGCTCTCCTGGAGCCGCTCTTGGAGTTGAGGACAAGGAACTGCTCTGGATGGTGGGAACCCCAGCAGGAACCCATTCATTCCCTGTGTCCTGTCCCTCCATTCCATGTCCCAGGCTCTTCTCCAGCTCTCCTGGAGCTGCTCTTGGGGTTGGAGGACAAGGAAATGCCCTGGACGGTAGGAACCCCAGCAGGAACCCATTCATTCCCTGTGTCCTGTCCCTCCATCCCGTCCCACGTCCCTCTCCTGGAGCTGCTCTTTGGGATGGAAGACAAAGAAATGCTCTGGATGGTGGGAACCCCAGCAGGAACCCATTCCCTGTGTCCTGTCCCTCCATCCCTGTGTCCTGTCCCTCCATCCCTCGTCCCACGTCCCTCTCCAGCTCTCCTGGAGCTGCTCTTGGGGTTGAGGACCAGGAACTGCCCTGGCTGGTGGGAACCACAGGGTTCCCAAAGCCAGGAGCCAGAGTGACCCCATCCCAAACAATCTGGCGCCATCTCAGCCCGGGGTTGCCTTTGGGGGCTCTTCCTGGAGCGTCCCGAAGCTGCTCAGGGTCAGGAGCATCCTGGGAAAGCCTTTTTGGGTTTTTGGCACGTCCTGGTGGTTCACCCACCGTGAGGGTCTCAATCTGTGACCCCTGGTGGATTTTGGTGCAGAAATGGTGAAGAACCTGGAGGGAGCAAAGGAAAGGGGATTTGGATGGGATACTGTTGGGATTTCTGGGTAGATCCTACAGGAAAATGATTATCCAGTAATTATCGGTGATCCCATCCAGATGGGAGATGATGGAGCACCTCCAGGATCCCTGTGGATCTCCCAAACTTTGCTTTTTTAGCGGATCTGTGGGTTCACCTCCACGAGGAGGACCCACAGCGCAAATCCCAAATCCTTGTGAGGAAAGGATCCAAGAGAGACCAGGGAAGCTCTGGAATGTTCGGATTGGGCTGCATTGGGGATTGGATTGGATTGAAAAAATTCCCTGGACAGCTGGAAGAGTTGTCCAGGGTGGAATTATTTAAAATCCCTGTGGATGTGGCACTTGGGGACACAGATCCCAGCACTGCACTCGATGGTCTTGGAGAACTTTTCCAACCGTAACAATTCCCTCATTCCATGAATGAGGCCTAGAAAAACACAAGCAGGAAGCAGAAAACCCACACATCCTGGCCATAAAAAGCAGGATCAGGCTGGAAAATCCCATAAAAGTTTCCATAAAAAAGGTCCCTGAGCCTGGAATGCCACAGCCTGGATGGAGCTGGGAATGGATCTCCCAAACTTTGCTTTTTTAGCGGATCCGTGGGTTCACCTCCACGAGGAGGACCCACAGCGCAAATCCCAAATCCTTGTGAGGAAAGGATCCAAGAGAGACCAGGGAAGCTCTGGAATGCTCGGGGTGGGCTGGATTGGGGATTGGATTGGATTGGATTGAATTGAAAAAATCATTTTCCAGGGTGGAGGGACTGAAAATCCCTGTGGATGTGGCACTTGGGGACACAGATCCAAGCACTGCACTCGATGGGTTGGAGAACTTTTCCAACCGTAACAATTCCCTCGTTCCGTGAATGAGGCCTAGGAAAACACAAGGAGGAAGCAGAAAATCATCCTGGCCATAAAAATCACGATCAGGCTGGAAAATCCCATAAAAGTTTCCATAAAAACGTCCCTGAGCCGGGAATGCCACAGCCTGGATGGAGCTGGGAATGGGGAGAATTTTCCCATGGGGAGAGAATTTTCCTCTCTGAATTTTCCCATGGGGAGCGAATTTTCCTCTCTGAATTTTCCCAAGAGGAGAGAATTTTCCTCTCTGAATTTTCCACAAGGAATTTTTCTCCCTGAATTTTCCCAAGAGGAGAGAATTTTCCTCTCTGAATTTTCCCATGGGGAGAGAATTTTTCTCCCTGAATTTTCCAAGAGGAGAGAATTTTCCTCTCTGAATTTTTCCATGAGGAGAGAATTTTCCTCTCTGAATTTTCCCAAGAGGAGAGAATTTTCCTCTCTGAATTTTCCCAAGAGGAGAGAATTTTCCTCTCTGAATTTTTCCATGAGGGGAGAATTTTTCTCTCTGAATTTCTCCACGAGGGGAGAATTTTTCTCTCTGAATTTTCCATGGGGAGAGAATTTTTCTCTCTGAATTTTTGCATGAGGAGAGAATTTTCCTCTCTGAATTCTCCCAAGAGGAGAGAATTTTCCTCTCTGAATTTTCCATGAGGAGAGAATTTTTCTCCCTGAATTTTCCCAAGAGGAGAGAATTTTTCTCTCTGAATTTTCCACAAGGAGAGAATTTTTCTCTCTGAATTTTTCCAGGAGGAGAGAATTTTCCTCTCTGAATTTTTCCATGAGGGGAGAATTTTTCTCTCTGAATTTTCCCAAGAGGGGAGAATTTTTCTCTCTGAATTTCTCCAAGAAGAGAAAATTTTTCTCTCTGAATTTCTCCAAGAGGAGAGAATTTTTCTCTCTGAATTTCTCCACGAGGGGAGAATTTTTCTCTCTGAATTTTCCATGGGGAGAGAATTTTTCTCTCTGAATTTTTGCATGAGGAGAGAATTTTCCTCTCTGAATTCTCCCAAGAGGAGAGAATTTTCCTCTCTGAATTTTTCCAGGAGGAGAGAATTTTCCTCTCTGAATTTTTCCATGAGGGGAGAATTTTTCTCTCTGAATTTCTCCACGAGGGGAGAATTTTTCTCTCTGAATTTTCCATGGGGAGAGAATTTTTCTCTCTGAATTTTTGCATGAGGAGAGAATTTTCCTCTCTGAATTCTCCCAAGAGGAGAGAATTTTCCTCTCTGAATTTTTCCAGGAGGAGAGAATTTTCCTCTCTGAATTTTTCCATGAGGGGAGAATTTTTCTCTCTGAATTTTCCCAAGAGGGGAGAATTTTCCTCTCTGAATTTCTCCATGAGGAGAGAATTTTCCTCTCTGAATTTTTCCACGAGGAGAGAATTTTTCTCTCTGAATTTCTCCAGGAGGAGAGATTTTTTCTCTCTGAATAATATCCAAAATAAACCCCCCAATTTTGCAAGGAAAATCCTAATTTTGGGGTTTTTTTTGTGTCAGAAAGACACAAATCCTGCCATAATTCCTTCAGTGAAATTTCCCAGAGCTCCACTGGGCTCTCCCCAAAATAAACCCCCAATTTTGGCTCCTGCTTTGCCAGGCTGTGTTTGAAGGGACAGGAAACAGGAAAAATGCTTTGATTGATGATTATCGATTGATGATTATTTTATTTTCCCTCTAATGAGACCACGAGCGGGAATAATCTTCCCACTTGGAAAGGGATTTGAGCTTTTAAATGCCACGAAAATCACAAGGGTTGGCTGTGCATTTAAATACATTTAGGTATTTAAATACGATGAGTATAAAAATACATTTAAAACCTGAATCCTCTGAGTCAATCTGAATTTTTGAAGTCTGATTTTGGCCATTTTCTCTCTCTTGCAGCCCCTCCTGTGTCTGAGGCTCAGCCCTGGCACGTTCCTCCACCCAAGCCAGGATCAGACACGGAATGAGGAGGATCCTCCATCCGAACACAACTGGAATTCAAATTATTCAAAAATTCAAATTTCTCCCCCTGGAACTGGGGAAATGACAGCAAAATTCCTGCTGGATTTGGGACCTGAGCCCGTTTTCCTGCACTGGTGCCACATCCTCTTCTCCTCCTGGAATTTTCACCTTGGAGGAGCTTCCTGAGATCCTCGGGGGGTTTTCTGTGGAAGAAAACCTGGAGACAGAATTCCTTTCTCAAGTTAAAGCAATTCCACTTTTTCTGCTGAGACAGCGAGAGGGAAATCAAACCCCACTCTGGATTCGCACCTGGAGGCACCAGGAGCTGGAATTTCAGGGACTGGGAACCCTGGGCTCTCCTTCTCTCTCTCATTGGTCTCTGAAATTTGGGAAAATCCCAGGAAATGCAGCAAAAATCAGGTTTTGAGGATAAAGGGATTGAGAGCACAGAGAACTGAATTTACCCCAGCTGGGAAAAACAGAACAGAACAAAATCAGGAAAAAATCATGGCAAGCACAAAAACCCCTCAGCATTCATGGACAAAAATCCCATTGGAGAGGAAATTGCAACCAGAAATCACAGAGATATCAAGGGTGGAAAGGACTTTTAAATCATCAAATGCCTTTTAAATCATCAAATGCCTTTTAAATCATCAAATGCCTTTTAAATCATCAAATCCCCTTTAGATCCCCAAATCCCTTTGGGATCCCCAAATCCCTTTGGGATCGCCAAATGCCTTTTGTATCTTGAAATCCCTTTCGGATCCCCAAATCCATTTTGGATCCCAAATCCCTTTTAGATCCCCAAATCCCTTTTAGATCCCCAAATCTAAATTTGGGGTCTAATTTGGGATCCCTTTTAGATCCCCAAATCCATTTTAGATCCCTAAATCCCTTTTAGATCAGATCCCAAAATCCCTTTTGGATCCCCAAATCCATTTTGGACCCCAAATCCATTTTAGATCAGATCCCCAAATCCCTTTTAAATCATCAAATCCATTTTGGATCCCCAAATCCATTTTAAATCCCCAAATCCCTTTGGGATCCCCAAATCCATTTTGGATCCCCAAATCCCTTTTGGATCAGATCCCCAAATCCATTTTGGATCCCCAAATCCCTTTTGGATCAGATCCCCAAATCCATTTTGGATCCCCAAATCCAAATTTGGGATCTTATTTCGGATCTCATTTGGGATCTCATTTGGGATCCCTTTTAGATCCCCAAATCCCTTTTAGATCCCCAAATCCCTTTTGGATCCCCAAATCCAAATTTGGGATCTCATTTGGGATCTCATTTGGGATCCATTTTAGATCCCCAAATCCATTTTGGATCCCCAAATCCAAATTTGGGATCTGATTTGGGATCCATTTTAGATCCCCAAATCCAAATTTGGGATGTGATTTGGGATCCATTTTAAATCCCCGAATCCCTTTTGGATCCCAAATCCAAATTTGGGATCTGATTTGGGATCCATTTTAAATCCCCGAATCCCTTTTGGATCCCCAAATCCAAATTTGGGATCTGATTCGGGATCTCACTTGGGATCCCTTTCAGAGCCCCGCGCCCACCCCCAGGTTTCCATTCCGCGCCGGTTCCGTCGTTCTTCCCCGCAGAAATTCCCCCCAAACCCGAGCTGCCCCTGCCCTGGTGCGGCCCACGGAGTCTCCGTGTGGATGGAAGGGATTTCTGCGCTGGGAGCGGATTCATCCGCGTCCCCCGAGGCTTTCGGGGGTTCTGGGGGCACCGCGGCGTCCCCGGCACTGCGAGACCCCAAATCAGCGATTTCCCAGCTCAGGGCAGCTCCCTCTGCCTCCCTCGTGGGTCTGTTCTGAAATTTGGGAAAATCCCAGGAAATGCAGCAAAAATCAGGTTTTGAGGATAAAGGGATTGAGAGCACAGAGAACTGAATTTACCCCAGCTGGGAAAAACAGAACAAAATCAGGAAAAAATCATGGCAAGCACAAAAACCCCTCAGCATTCATGGACAAAAATCCCATTGGAGAGGAAATTGCAACCAGAAATCACAGAGATATCAAGGATGGAAAAGACTTTTAAATCATCAAATGCCTTTTAAATCATCAAATCCCTTTTAAATCATCAAATCCCCTTTAGATCCCCAAATCCCTTTGGGATCCCCAAATGCCTTTTGTATCTTGAAATCCCTTTTGGATCCCAAATCCCTTTTGGATCCCCAAATCCCTTTTAGATCATTAAATCCCTTTTAGATCCCCAAATCCATTTTAGATCCCCAAATCCCTTTTAGATCAGATCCCCAAATCCCTTTTAAATCATCAAATCCCTTTTGGATCCCCAAATCCCTTTTAGATCATTAAATCCATTTTAGATCCCCAAATCCCTTTTAGATCAGATCCCCAAATCCCTTTTAAATCATCAAATCCATTTTGGATCCCCAAATCCATTTTGGATCCCCAAATCCAAATTTGGGATTTCATTCCGGATCTCATTTGGGATCTCATTTGGGATCCCTTTTAGATCCCCAAATCCCTTTTGGATCCCAAATCCATTTTAGATCCCCAAATCCAAATTTGGGATCTGATTTGGGATCTCATTGGGGATCCATTTTAGATCCCAAATCCATTTTAGATCCCCAAATCCATTGTAGATCCCCAAACCCATTTTGGATCCCCAAATCCAAATTTGGGATCTGGTTTGGGATCCATTTTAGATCCCCAAATCCCTTTTGGATCCCAAATCCATTTTAGATCCCAAATCCATTTTAGATCCCAAATCCCTTTTGGATCCCAAATCCATTTTAAATCATCAAATCCTTTCAGATCCCCAAATCCCTTTTGGATCCCCAAATCCATTTTAAATCATCAAATCCATTTTAGATCCCAAATCCATCTTAGATCCCCAAATCCCTTTGGGATCCCCAAATCCATTTTAGATCTGTGAAATTTTGAGGATTTGAAGTGAATTATTGAGGATTTTGAGTGAATTTTTGAGGGTTTTAAGTGAAATTTTGAGGGTTTTAAGTGAAATTTGGAGGATTTGTAGTGAATTTTTGAGGATTTAAAGTGAAATCCCCTGGTCAGATCCACATTCCAAACATGGAAAATATATCAATAATTTATATTTCCCATCAGTATTCCCTGGAATTGTGCAATTCCCAGGTCAGATCCACATTCCAAACATGGAAATGAATCACAATAAAATCTGAGAAATGAATCAGAATAAAATCAGATGTAAGGGAAATAAATCACAATAAAATCAGATGTAAGAGAAATAAATCAGGATAAAATCAGATGTAAATAAATCAGAATAAAATCAGATGTAAGAGAAATAAATCAGGATAAAATCAGATGTAAATAAATCAGAATAAAATCAGAAGTAAGAGAAATAAATCAGGATAAAATCCGAGAAATAAATCAGAATAAAATCAGAAGTAAGAGAAATAAATCAGAATAAAATCCGAGAAATAAATCAGAATAAAATCAGAAGTAAGAGAAATAAATCAGAATAAAATCCGAGAAATAAATCAGAATAAAATCAGATGTAAGAGAAATAAATCAGGATAAAATCAGATGTAAATAAATCAGAATAAAATCAGAATAAAATCAGAATAAAATCCGAGAAATAAATCACAATAAAAACAGATGTAAGAGAAATAAATCAGAATAAAATCCGAGAAATAAATCAGAATAAAACCAGATGCAAGAGAAATAAACCACTATAAGCCAGATGCACTTATTCTGTCTGTAAACATATTTTCCACCATTCCTGAGGCCTGGAGATTGAAAAGGAGAGGAAATAAAAAATCTCAGGGTGAAATCCTGAGTTTGGCTCCAGCCCCGCTTTGGGGAACAAACCCAGCCCAGCCCCCCGGGCTCCCCGGGCTCCTCGCCTGGAAGCAAAGGCAGAGTTTGCGACCATTTGGGAGGGAAATTGAATTTTCCTGACGATTCCGAGCTGAAAAAGCAGAAATTTGGGGGAAAAAAAGACTTTTGTGGAGGGGGATTGTGGGAATGGCAAAATGGAGAGAAGTGGGAGGAGAGCGAATCTCAGCAGGGGGCTGGGGAGTAAAGGGTTAATGGCATAAAGGGTTAATGGGATAAAGGGTTAATGGACTAAAGGGTTAATGGGATAAAGGGTTAATGGAGTAAAGGGTTAATGCAGTAAAGGGTTAATGGGATAAAGGGTTAATGCAGTAAAGGGTTAATGGGATAAAGGGTTAATGGACTAAAGGGTTAATGGAGTAAAGGGTTCATGGAATAAAGGGTTAATGCAGTAAAGGGTTAATGGAATAAAGGGTTAATGGAGTAAAGGGTTAATGCAGTAAAGGGTTAATGGAATAAAGGGTTAATGGGATAAAGGGTAATGGAATAAAGGGTTAATGGCATAAAGGGTTAATGGCATAAAGGGTTAATGGAGTAAAGGGTTAATGGAGTAAAGGGCAATAAAGGGTTAATGCAGTAAAGGGTTAATGGCATAAAGGGTTAATGGGATAAAGGGCAATAAAGGGTTAATGGAGTAAAGGGTTAATGGAGTAAAGGGTTAATGGAATAAAGGGTTAATGCAGTAAAGGGTTAATGGGATAAAGGGTTAATGGGATAAAGGGTAATGGAATAAAGGGTTAATGGCATAAAGGGTTAATGGCATAAAGGGTTAATGGAGTAAAGGGCAATAAAGGGTTAATGCAGTAAAGGGTTAATGGCATAAAGGGTTAATGGAGTAAAGGGTTAATGGAACAAAGGGTTAATGGAGTAAAGAGCAAAAAAGGGTTAATGGAGTAAAGGGCAATAAAGGGTTATTGCAATAAAGGGTTAATGGAACAAAGGGTTAATGGAATAAAGGGTTAATGGCATAAAGGGTTATTGCAATAAAGGGTTAATGGGATAAAGGGTTAATGCAATAAAGGGTTAATGGGATAAAGGGTTAATGGAGTAAAGGGTTATTGCAATAAAGGGTTAATGGAGTAAAGAGTTATTGCAATAAAGGGTTAATGGCATAAAGGGTTAATGGCATAAAGGGTTATTGCAATAAAGGGTTAATGGAGTAAAGGGTTATTGCAATAAAGGGTTAATGGCATAAAGGGTTAATGCAATAAAGGGTTAATGAAGAGCATGCAGACCCTGTGGCAAAGGGAGAGCAGCCGGCAGAGGGAATAAATGCAAATTAAAGTTGCCGTAATCAGTGGGTGGAGCTGATAAGGAGCTGATAAGGAGCTGATAAGGAGCTGAGCTCAGCTCCAGGGCTCAGTTGTTTGTAGGGAGGCAAAGGAAATGGGAATATTTGGGAATATTTGGGAAAATGTGGGAATATTTGGGAATATTTGAAATCCACCACCTTGTGCCTGCTGGAGGATGATTGAAATCCCATTTCAACCAGGACCTGATTTCCAAACAGCCTCAGGCGCAGAGCAGGGCCTTAAAATATCGCACCCAGCGGGGAGAGCTCCTGCCTCAGCCCTTCTCCCTCCCTGCAGCCCCCAGCCAACTTTAAACCTGTACAAAATTTACAGTTCCATCTGTAATTTAAGGGTTTTTTCCTTGCTGCCTGTTCGGTGCTCCTCCACATTCCTGTATTTCCATCCAGGACGGCACCAACCTGGCTCAAGGGCCTTTCCCAATGAAGGAATCCCTGCACAAAATCTCAATTGAAATAAAGATTTGCCCAAGAAATGAATCCTGCAGATCCCACTGAGATCCCAACAGGGAAAAGCTCTCGGAGCTCCTCAGCCATGGGAGTGGTGCCAAAAATCCCCACAGCAGCCCCTGGACACGGACAATTTCCAAGGAAAAATCACCCTGTCCAGGAGATTTACAGTTTACAATTTACTCCCCACAATTTACAATTTTAAACCTGTAAAAAATAGTTTTATCTGTAATTTAAGGGTTTTTTCCTTGCTGCCTGTTCGGTGCTCCTCCACATTCCTGTGTTTCCATCCAGGAGTGACCAGGACGGCACCAACCTGGCTCAAGGGCCTTTCCCAATGAAGGAATCCCTGCACAAAATCTAAATTTATTTAAAGATTTGCCCAAGAAATAAATCCTTTCAGATCCCCGAGCTCACAACAGGGAAAAGCCCTCAGAGCTCCTCAGTCCTGACAGTGGTACCAAAAATCCAAATTTCCAAGGAAAAATGTCCCTGTCCAGGAGATTTGACCATCCCACAACTGCACAATTTTAAACCTGTACAAAATACAGTTTCATCTGTAATTTAAGGGTTTTTTCCTTGCTGCCTGTTCCGTGCTCCTCCACATTCCTGTGTTTCCATCCAGGAGTGACCAGGATGGCACCAGGGAGGAGATTTGGGAGCTGGTGCCACCAGCAAGGCCCTGGCAAACAGCAACAACTCAACAATTGTAAACAATTGCCAATTTCCCAAAGAGAAGCCGAGGAAATCCCGGACTCCAGAAGCTCATGTGAGTTTTAGAAGTGGCTGAATATTCACAGAAGAATGCCGAGATGATTTGAAGGACTGATGAAGATTTTGGGATGCAAGAGACCCCAGGTCCAACCTCGTGCTTTAAGCAGGGTCAGATCTGGGATCATCGCAGGCTGCTGAGGAATTTAGGGCTTCCAAATCCTCCCAAGGAGGAGAGGGCACAGCTGCTGTGTGGGACAGTGTGACACTTTGGGAATTACGGAAAATCCCGAGCTGCAAGATCGTCAAATCCGACTCCTGCACAGACACCCCAAAATCCCTCCCTGGGTGCGCGGTCCTGGAGCCGTGGGAATGTCACCATTCCCTGGGGATCCTGGTCAGTGCCTGACCCTTTAGGGAAGAACCTTTTTCTATGAACCTTTTCACAATAAACCTTTTATCAATAAAGCTTTTCTCATAATCGAGCCTCCCCTCGGTTATGCAGGGTTTGCATCCAGGGACCCTCTCAGCCTCTTCCCCTTCAAGCCTCAGACTTTCCCCCCCTCAAACACCCCGTTCCCCTTCCCTGCTCCCTCCTCCGTGCACTCCCCGGGATCCCGCGGGGCTCCAGGAGGGATTTTTCTTCATTTGTCAGGAAAATTCAGCTGTTTTTTTCCCTCCTGGAATCGATGTTTTGCTACCACCTAGCGCTGAGGGGGCGCGGACTCCTCAGGCCCTCAGGGCGGATCTCAGCACCGGAGGGAATTTGGGAACGAGACCCTGGAGAAAACGGGATTTTAAGGCGGAAATAGGATGATCCCACTACTGAGAATTTCAGAAATTTTCCCTTTTAAACTGTTTTTTCCTGCTCGAGTCGATGTTTTGCTACCACCTAGCGCTGAGGGGGCGCGGCCTCCTCAGGCCCTTGTGGTTCCCCTCAGGGCAGATAAAAGCACCGGCGGGAATTTGGGAACAAGCCCGCGGGGAAAACTGGATTTAACGGGAAAATAGAACGATCCTATTATTATGAATTTCAGAAATTGTCCCTATTAAACTGTTTTTTTTTTTTTTTTTTTTCCCTCCTGGAGTCGATGTTTTGCTACCATCTAGCACTGAGGGGGCGCGGCTTCCTCAAACCCGAGTGGTTCCTCTCACGGCGGATTCCAGCACCAGAGGGAATTTGGGAACGAGACCCTGGGGGGGAAAATTGGATTTTAACGGGGAAATAGGATGATTCCACTACTAATAATGTCAGAAATTGTCCCATTTTTCCCATTTTAATAGGACTTTTCCCTCCTGGAATCGATGTTTTGCTACCATCTAGCGCTGAGGGGGCGCGGCCTCCTCAGGCCCGCGTGGTTGCCCTCGGGGCGGATCTCAGCGCCGGCGCGATTTTGGGAACGAGATCCCGGGGACAACTGGGTTTAACGGGGAAATAGAACGATCCTATTATTATGAATTTCAGAAATTGTCCCTTTTAAACTGTTTTTTTTTTTTCCTTCCTGGAGTCGATGTTTTGCTACCAACTAGCGCTGAGGGGGCGAGGCCTCCAGGCCGGCGTAGTTCCTCTCAGGGAGGATCTCAGCACCACCGGGAATTTGGGAACGAGACCCTGGGAAAACTGAATTTAAACAGGAAATAGGACGATCCCAGTACTGAGAATTTCAGAAATTGTCCCTTTTTCATAGGTTTTTTCCCTGCTCGAGTCGATGTTTTGCTACCACCTAGCGCTGAGGGGGCGCGGCCTCTGCAGGCCCGCGTAATTCCCCTCAGGGCGGATCTCAGCGCCGGCGCGATTTTGGGAACGAGATCCCGGAGACAACTGGGTTTAACGGGGAAATAGAAGGATCCCATTATTGTGAATTTCAGAAATTTTCCCTTTTAAATATTTTTTTTTCCTGCTCGAGCCGATGTTTTGCTACCACCTAGCGCTGAGGGGGCGCGGCCTCCTCAGGCCCTTATGGTTCCCCTCAGGGAGGATCCCAGCACCGGCGGGAATTTGGGAACGAGACTCCGGGGAAAACTGGATTTAACGGGAAAAGAGAACGATCCTATTATTATTAATTTCACAAATTGTCCCATTTTAATAGGACTATTCCCTCCTGGAGTCGATGTTTTGCTACCATCTAGCGCTGAGGGGGCGCGGCTTCCTCAGGTCTGCATGGTTCCGCTCAGGGAGGATCCCAGCACCACAGGGAATTTGGGAACGAGACCCCGGGGAAAAGTGGATTTTAACGGGGAAATAGGATGATCTCATTATTGTGAATTTCAGAAATTGTTCATTTTTAATCATCAGCTATAAGAGCAGTCACCAGGATGTTTTTATACCCTGTGAGGGCCGTGTCCAACTCCTGGGACATGAGGGACCTGGAGTAGCTCCCATAAAGATGGGGAAGGGCCTGGAGCATCTCCCTGGCCAGGAAAGGCTGAGGAAGAAGGGGCTGTTCAGCCTGGAGAGGAGAGAAATGAGAGGGAACTTCATCCCTGGGTGTCCCTGGTGCAGCAATGGCACCAGACCCACAGGCAGGGAATAATCCCAGCAAGTTCAACCTGGACATGAAAAATTTCTGCTCTGGGCAGTGCCCAGCCCTGAGGCTGTGGAGTCTCCTCTCTGGGATATTCCAGAGCCCTCTGGACACACTCCCGTGCCCTGGGCTCTGGGATGGCCCTGCTGGATGGAGCAGGGATGTGGCACCAGTGACCCTCTGTGGTCCCATCCAGCCTGACCCATCCTGGGGCTCTGAGAATCTGCAAATCTGGGATTCTGTGGGGGTGTGAGCCTGAGATGCTGTGATTCCCAGAGTCTGTGATTTCATGATTATATGAGTCTGTGATTCCTTGATTCTCTGAGTCTGTAATGCCATGATTCTCTGATTCTGTAGTTCTGTGATTTTGTGTCTGTGATTCCATGGTTCTGTAATTCTTTGATTCTGTAATGCCATGATTCTCTGCTTCTGTAGTTCTCTGTGATTTTGTGAGTCTGTGATTCCATGATTCCGTGTTTTCTGTGAGTCTGTGATTCCATGATTCTGTAATTCTGTGATTCTGTAATGCCATGATTCTCTGCTTCTGTAGTTCTCCGGGTTTTGTGAGACTGCAATTCCATGATTCCGTGTTTTCTGTGAGTCTGTGATTCCATGATTCTGTAATTCTGTGATTCTGTAATGCCATGATTCTCTGCTTCTGTAGTTCTCCGGGTTTTGTGAGACTGCAATTCCATGATTCCCTGTTTTCTGTGAGTCTGTGATTCCATGATTCTGTGAATCTGTCATTCCATGATTCTCTAATTCTGTGAATCTGTAATCCCATTATTCTGTAATTTTGTGAGTCTGAGTCCATGAATCTGTGAGTCTGTGATTCTGTGAATCTGTAACTCCATGATTCTCTCATTCTGTGAGACTGTGAGTCCGTGAATCTGTGAGTCCGTGATTCCATGATTCTGTGAGTCTGTGATTCCATGATTCTGTCATTCTGTGAGTCTGTAACTCCATGATTCTGTCATTCTGTGAATCTGTAACTCCGTGATTCTGTAAGTCTGTAACTCCATGATTCTGTCATTCTGTGACTGTGAATCTGTAACTCCATGATTCTGTCATTCTGTGACTGTGAATCTGTAATTCCATGATTCTGTCATTCTGTGACTGTGAATCTGTAATTCTCTGGTTCTGTCATTCTGTGGGTCTGTAATTCCATGGTTCTGTAAGTCTGTAATTCCATGATTCTGTCATTCTGTGTTTCCATGATTCTCTGACCCTGTGATTCCACAATTCCACATTCTGCACTTCTGAGACTCCATGACCCTCTGACGCTCTGATTCTGTGATTCCATCATTCCACATTTCTGGGATTCTGAGAGTCTGTGATTCCATGATTTGGTGATTCTGACTCTCTGGCTCTGACATTCTGTGATTCCATGATTCCATCACTCTGCAGTTCTGGGATTCTCTGAGCCTGTGATTCCGTGATTTTGTGATTCTGACTCCGTGACTCTGAGATTCTGTGATTCCATGATTCCATCACTCTACAATTCCGGGATTCTCTGAGTCTGTGATTCCATGATTTTATGATTCTGTAATTCCATGATTCTGGCATTCTCTGAGTCTGTGATTCCATGATTTTATGATTCTGTAATTCCATGATTCTGGCATTCTCTGAGTCTGTGATTCCATGATTTTGTGATTCTGTAATTCCATGATTCTGGGATTCTCTGAGTCTGTGATTCCATGATTTTGTGATTCTGACTCTGTGACTGAGATTCCCTCACCCTGTGATTCCACAAATCCATCATTCTGCACTTCTGAGACTCTGTGACTCTCTGACACTGTGATTCCATGATTCCGTCACTCTACAGTTCTGGGATTCTGGGATTCTGTGATTCCATGATCTTGTGATTCTGACTGTGGCTGTGAGATTCTGTGATTCCATGATTGCATCACTCTGCTCTCTGAGCCTGTGAGTCCGTGATTTTGTGACTCTGAGATTCTGTGGTTCTATGATTTCATTACTCCACAGTTCTGGGACTCTGGGAGTCTGAGTCCATAATTTTGTGATTCTGACTCTGTCATTCTGTGACTCTGAGATTCCACGATTCCATTGCTCTACAATTCTGGGATTCTGGCGTCTGTGAGTCCACGATTTTGTGATTCTGACTCTGTGGCTCTGAGATTCCATCACCCTGTGATTCCACAATTCCACATGCTGACTCTGTGACTCTCTGCCGCTGGGATTCCGTGATTCCATCATTCTACAGTTCTGGGATTCTGGGATTCCATGATTTTGTGATTCTGACTGTCACATTCTGGGATTCCATGATTCCATCACTCTGCGGTTCTGGGATTCCCTCAGTCTGTGAATCCATGATTCTGTAATTCTGTGAATCTGTAATTCCCTCATTCTCTAATTCTGTGAGCCAGTGATTCCATGATTTTGTGATTCTGACTCTGTGACTCTGAGATTCCATCACCCTGTGATTCCACAATTCCACATTCTGCACTTCTGAGACTCCATGACCCTCTGACGCTCTGATTCTGTGATTCCATCATTCCACAGTTCTGGGATTCTGAGAGTCTGTGATTCCATGATTTGGTGATTCTGACTGTGGCTGTGTGATTCTGAGATTCCATGATTTCATACTTTTGTGATTCTGACTCTGAGATTCTGTGATTCCATGATTCCATCACTCTGCAGTTCTGGGATTCTCTGAGCCTGTGATTCCATGATTTTGTGATTCTGTGATTCCATGATTCTGGGATTCTCTGAGCCTGTGATTCCATGATTTTGTGACTCTGAGATTCCATGACTCTGAGATTCTCTGATTCCATGATTCCATCACTCTACAATTCCGGGATTCTCTGAGTCTGTGATTGCATGATTTTATGATTCTGTAATTCCATGATTCTGGGATTCTCTGAGTCTGTGATTCCATGATTTTGTGATTCTGTAATTCCATGATTCTGGGATTCTGGGAGTCAGTGATTCCATGATTTTGTGATTCTGACTCTGTGACTGAGATTCCCTCACCCTGTGATTCCACAAATCCATCATTCTGCACTTCTGAGACTCTGTGACTCTCTGACACTGTGATTCCATGATTCCGTCGCTCTACAGTTCTGGGATTCTGGGATTCTGTGATTCCATGATCTTGTGATTCTGACTGTGGCTGTGAGATTCTGTGATTCCATGATTGCATCACTCTGCTCTCTGAGCCTGTGAGTCCGTGATTTTGTGACTCTGAGATTCTGTGGTTCTATGATTTCATTACTCCACAGTTCTGGGACTCTGGGAGTCTGTGAGTCCATAATTTTGTGATTCTGACTCTGTCATTCTGTGACTCTGAGATTCCATGATTCCATTGCTCTACAATTCTGGGATTCTGGCGTCTGTGAGTCCACGATTTTGTGATTCTGACTCTGTGGCTCTGAGATTCCATCACCCTGTGATTCCACAATTCCACATGCTGACTCTGTGACTCTCTGCCGCTGGGATTCCGTGATTCCATCATTCTACAGTTCTGGGATTCTGGGATTCCATGATTTTGTGATTCTGACTGTCAGATTCTGGGATTCCATGATTCCATCATTCTACAGTTCTGGGATTCTGGGATTCCATGATTTTGTGATTCTGACTGTCAGATTCTGGGATTCCATGATTCCATCATTCTACAGTTCTGGGATTCTGGGATTCCATGATTTTGTGATTCTGACTGCCAGGTTCTGGGATTCCATGATTCCATCATTCTACAGTTCTGGGATTCTGGGATTCCATGATTTTGTGATTCTGACTGTCACATTCTGGGATTCCATGATTCCATCATTCTACAGTTCTGGGATTCTGGGATTCCATGATTTTGTGATTCTGACTGTCACATTCTGGGATTCCATGATTCCATCACTCTGCGGTTCTGGGATTCCCTCAGTCTGTGAATCCATGATTCTGTAATTCTGTGAATCTGTAATTCCCTTATTCTCTAATTCTGTGAGCCAGTGATTCCATGATTTTGTGATTCTGACTCTGTGACTCTGAGATTCCATCACCCTGTGATTCCACAATTCCACATTCTGCACTTCTGAGACTCCATGACCCTCTGACGCTCTGATTCTGTGATTCCATCATTCCACAGTTCTGGGATTCTGAGAGTCTGTGATTCCATGATTTGGTGATTCTGACTGTGGCTGTGTGATTCTGAGATTCCATGATTTCATACTTTTGTGATTCTGACTCTGAGATTCTGTGATTCCATGATTCCATCACTCTGCAGTTCTGGGATTCTCTGAGCCTGTGATTCCATGATTTTGTGACTCTGAGATTCCATGACTCTGAGATTCCATGACTCTGAGATTCTGTGATTCCATGATTCCATCACTCTACAATTCTGGGATTCTCTGAGTCTGTGATTCCATGATTTTATGATTCTGTAATTCCATGATTCTGGGATTCTCTGAGTCTGTGATTGCATGATTTTATGATTCTGTAATTCCATGATTCTGGGATTCTCTGAGTCTGTGATTCCATGATTTTGTGATTCTGTAATTCCATGATTCTGGGATTCTCTGAGTCTGTGATTCCATGATTTTGTGATTCTGTAATTCCATGATTCTGGGATTCTGGGAGTCAGTGATTCCATGATTTTGTGATTCTGACTCTGTGACTGAGATTCCCTCACCCTGTGATTCCACAAATCCATCATTCTGCACTTCTGAGACTCTGTGACTCTCTGACACTGTGATTCCATGATTCCGTCGCTCTACAGTTCTGGGATTCTGGGATTCTGTGATTCCATGATCTTGTGATTCTGACTGTGGCTGTGAGATTCTGTGATTCCATGATTGCATCACTCTGCTCTCTGAGCCTGTGAGTCCGTGATTTTGTGACTCTGAGATTCTGTGGTTCTATGATTTCATTACTCCACAGTTCTGGGACTCTGGGAGTCTGTGAGTCCATAATTTTGTGATTCTGACTCTGTCATTCTGTGACTCTGAGATTCCATGATTCCATTGCTCTACAATTCTGGGATTCTGGCGTCTGTGAGTCCACGATTTTGTGATTCTGACTCTGTGGCTCTGAGATTCCATCACCCTGTGATTCCACAATTCCACATGCTGACTCTGTGACTCTCTGCCGCTGGGATTCCGTGATTCCATCATTCTACAGTTCTGGGATTCTGGGATTCCATGATTTTGTGATTCTGACTGCCAGGTTCTGGGATTCCATGATTCCATCATTCTACAGTTCTGGGATTCTGGGATTCCATGATTTTGTGATTCTGACTGCCAGGTTCTGGGATTCCATGATTCCATAATTCTACAGTTCTGGGATTCTGGGATTCCATGATTTTGTGATTCTGACTGTCACATTCTGGGATTCCATGATTCCATCATTCTACAGTTCTGGGATTCTGGGATTCCATGATTTTGTGATTCTGACTGTCACATTCTGGGATTCCATGATTCCCTCACTCTGCGGTTCTGGGATTCCCTCAGTCTGTGAATCCATGATTCTGTAATTCTGTGAATCTGTAATTCCCTCATTCTCTAATTCTGTGAGCCAGTGATTCCATGATTTTGTGATTCTGACTCTGTGACTCTGAGATTCCATCACCCTGTGATTCCACAATTCCACATTCTGCACTTCTGAGACTCCATGACCCTCTGACACTGTGATCGTGCGATTCCCCGATTCCCTAATTCCATGATTCCTTAATTGATTCCTTAATTGATTCCTTCATTGATTCCTTCATTGACTCCTTGATCCGCGTGACCCTGCCTTCACCTGACACCACAACTTTCCACAAACACCATCCAACCAAGCACCCACACTGGCAGGAGGACCGGGAGACCCCAAACCCCCTCCCCAAACCCAGGGTGACGCCCAGAACCCCCAAATCCCGAGATTTTCCCCCAAAATCCCGGGGGGTGTCCCCGTTCCCCTCTCGGTGCGGTCCCGGCGCCCCCCGGTGCCTGATGGCGGAACCGCAATTCCCTTTACGGCGCTTTCGCGATAGCGCGGGGCGGCGTCGCTTTACGGCAGCGCAACGGGCCAGGCCGCGGGATCCGCCGGCATGAAGCAGAAAAAGAAAAATGCGAAAGGTAAAAAATAAAACAAAAATACCTGAGGGGCTGGAACGTGTCCGGGAGAGGGAATGGAGCGGGGTGAGGGAGATGGGGGGGGCTGTGCGTGGAGAAAAGGAGGCTTGGGGGGCTCTGCAGGACTCCCTGACGTGAGGGGACAGCCGGGGACGGCGTGAGGGGAAACGGCCTCGAGCTGTGCCGGGGGAGGGTTAAATTGGATAACAACGGGTTTTAAATCGTATAAAAGCAGGAATTTCCACCCTTAAAGGGCTGCCCAGCCCTGGCACAGCTGCTCAGGGCAGTGCTGCAGTCCCCATCCCTGGGGGAATTTAAAATCCCCGTGGATGTGGCACCTGGGGACACGGGTGGCTCTGGAATTGCTGGGAATGGTTGGACTGTGGAGCTCTTCTCCAGCCTGACCCATTCCACGGTTCCGTGACAGGAATTTCAATTTTAAATTTCAGTTTAAACTCTCTGGACGGCGTGAGGGGAAACGGCCTCGAGCTGTGCCGGAGGACGGTTAAATTGGATAACAGGACGCTTAAATTGGAAAACAGTCGGAATTTCCACCCTTAAAGGGCTGCCCAGCCCTGGCACATTTGCTGAGGGCAGTGCTGCAGTCCCCATCCCCGGAGGAATTAAAATCCCCGTGGATGTGGCACCTGGGGACACGGGTGGCCCTGGAATTGCTGGGAATGTTTGAACTCCGTGCTCTTTCCCAGCCTGACCCATTCCACGGTTCCCTGGCAGGAATTTCAATTTTGAATTTCAATTTAAAATCCCCGTGGATGTGGCATTTGGGGACACGGGTGGCTCTGGAATTGCTGGGAGTGTTTGCACTCTGGAGCTCTTTCCCAGCCTGACCCATTCCACGGTTCCCTAGCAGGAATTTCAATTTTGAATTTCAATTTAAAATCCCCGTGGATGTGGCACTTGGGGACACGGGTGGCTCTGGAATTGCTGGGAATGTTTGAACTCCGTGCTCTTTCCCAGCCTGAACCATTCCACGGTTCCGTGACAGGAATTTCAATTTTAAATTTCAATTTAAAATCCCTGGACGGCGTGAGGGGAAACGGCCTCGAGCTGTGCCGGGGGAGGGTTAGATTGGATAACAGGACGCTGAAATTGGAAAACAATCGGAATTTCCACCCTTAAAGGGCTGCCCAGCCCTGGCACATTTGCTGAGGGCAGTGCTGCAGTCCCCATCCCCGGAGGAATTAAAATCCCCGTGGATGTGGCACCTGGGGACACGGGTGGCCCTGGAATTGCTGGGAATGTTTGAACTCCGTGCTCTTTCCCAGCCTGACCCATTCCACGGTTCCCTGGCAGGAATTTCAATTTTGAATTTCAATTTAAAATCCCCGTGGATGTGGCATTTGGGGACACGGGTGGCTCTGGAATTGCTGGGAGTGTTTGCACTCTGGAGCTCTTTCCCAGCCTGACCCATTCCACGGTTCCGTGACAGGAATTTCAATTTTAAATTTCAATTTCAAATCCCCGTGGATGTGGCACCTGGGGACACGGGTGGCCCTGGAATAGCTGGGAATGTTTGAACTCCGTGCTCTTTCCCAGCCTGACCCATTCCACGGTTCCGTGACAGGAATTTCAATTTTAAATTTCAATTTAAAATCCCTGGACGGCGTGAGGGGAAACGGCCTCGAGCTGTGCCGGGGGAGGGTTAGATTGAATAACAGGAGGGTTAAATTGGATAAAAGCGGGTTTTAAATTGTATAAAAGCAGGAATTTCCACCCTTAGAGGGCTGCCCAGCCCTGGCACAGCTGCTCAGGGCAGTGCTGCAGTCCCCATCCCCGGAGGAATTCAAATCCCCGTGGATGTGGCACCTGGGGACACGGGTGGCCCTGGAATTGCTGGGAATGGTTGAACTCCGTGCTCTTTCCCAGCCTGAACTATTCCACGGTTCCCTGGCAGGAATTTCAATTTTGAATTTCAATTTAAAATCCCCGTGGATGTGGCATTTGGGGACACGGGTGGCCCTGGAATTGCTGGGAGTGTTTGCACTCCGTGCTCTTTCCCAGCCTGACCCATTCCCACCCTGAACCATTCCCACCCAACCATTTTAAATTTCAATTTAAAATCCCCGTGGATGTGGCACTTGGGGACACTTGGTGGCCCTGGAATTGCTGGGAATGGTTGGACTCCGGAGCTCTTCTCCAGCCTGACCCATTCCACGGTTCCGTGACAGGAATTTCAATTTTAAATTTCGATTTCAAAGCCCCGTGGATGTGGCACTTGGGGACACTTGGTGGCCCCGGAATTGCTGGGAACGGTCGAACTCTGGAGGCCTTTTCCATCCTGACCCATTCCACGGTTCTGTGGCAGGAATGTGCAAAATGTGTGTATTTTATAATTGGCTTTTTGCAAATATCCAAATGAATATTAGATGTGTTGTGTTAGAAAGTGATGCTGGATTCATTCTCTTAAGTCGTGTGGTAAATGGAGTTTTAGGTTATTAAAAATGTTGAAATAGAAACTCTGCTATGTAGGATACTTTTTTTAAAGAGACAGCAGCCACAGGACACCTGAATCTTTCAGAGAAAAAGAATTTATTGCTCTCTTATCAGAAAAAATGAACTTCTGCTGTGAGGACTCAGAGGAAGAAGCTGAGGATGAGCAGACAGAATCCTGTGTTTGGATGGAATTTATGCATGAATATGCAACAGGCTGTTGTTTTTAAGGGTTAATCCTCTGTTAATGTGTGTCCTTTTCCGGGCTTATTTTACCCAGAAAAAGTTACCCAGACATCCATAACTTTTTATCTCTATTATCTCATATTGCTCTAATTCAAATTGTCCAAATTATTATTATTACTCTAACTGCAATATTATTATTACTCTGATCGTATTAATATTATTATCACTCTAATTGTATTAATATTTTCATAACCATTTGATTCCTATGAAACTTTGAAAATTTCCAAACCAAGCGATTGCTGTTTTTCACAGCAATTTCAAGCTGGGTTACAACGAGCAGGAAAATCTCTGATTTTTCTCTGTTTTTGCCCCTTTTCTCACAGGAATTTCAAGCTGGGTTATGGCAAGCAAGAAAACCTCTAATTTTTCTCTGTTTTTTTCCCATTTTTCCCTCATTTGTGGCCCAGGGGAGCAGAGCCAGGCCGAGCTGATGGTGATGGCCATTGGGGACATCATAAAGGAGCTGCTGGAGGCCCACGAGCAGGGCAGGGACGTGGATGTCAACAGGTGAGAGAGGAACACCCAGCTCCCATTTCACACATTTTCTGTGAAAAAATCCCCAAAAAATGGGAAATTCTGGGCTGATTTCAGGCTGGGAGTGAGGAACATCCCAGCTCTCATTTCACACATTTTCTGTGAAAAAAAACCCCAAAAATGGGAAATTCTGGGCTGATTTCAGGCTGTGAGTGAGGAACATCCCAGCTCTCATTTTCACTCTTTTTTCTGTGAAAAAAACCCCAAAAATGGGAAATTTTGGGCTGTGAGTGAGGAACATCCCAGCTCTCATTTCCCTCCTTTTTCTGTGAAAAAAAACCCCAAAAATGGGAAATTCTGGGCTGATTTCAGGCTGGGAGTGAGGAACATCCTCAGCTCTCATTTTCACACATTTTCTGATATAAAACCCCCCAAAAATGGGAAATTCTGGGCTGTGAGTGAGGAACACCCCAGCTCTCATTTTCACACATTTTCTGATATAAAACCACCCAAAAATGGGAAATTCTGGGCTGTGAGTGAGGAACACTCCAGCTCTCATTTTCACACATTTTCTGATATAAAATCCCCCAAAAAAGGGAAATTCTGGGCTGATTTCAGGCTCTGAGTGAGGAGCATCCTCAGCTCTCATTTTCACACATTTTCTGTGAAAAAAACCCCCAAAAATGGGAAAATCTGGGCTGATTTCAGGCTGTGAGTGAGGAACATCCTCAGCTCTCATTTCACTCCTTTTTCTGTGAAAAACCCCAAAAAATGGGAAATTCTGGGCTCTGAGTGAGGAACATCCCAGCTCTCATTTTCACACATTTTCTGTGAAAAAAACCCCAAAAATGGGAAATTTTGGGCTGTGAGTGAGGAACATCCCAGCTCTCATTTCCCTCCTTTTTCTGTGAAAAAAAACCCCAAAAATGGGAAATTCTGGGCTGATTTCAGGCTGGGAGTGAGGAACATCCTCAGCTCTCATTTTCACACATTTTCTGATATAAAACCCCCCAAAAATGGGAAATTCTGGGCTGTGAGTGAGGAACATCCCAGCTCTCATTTTCACACATTTTCTGATATAAAACCACCCAAAAATGGGAAATTCTGGGCTGTGAGTGAGGAACACCCCAGCTCTCATTTTCACACATTTTCTGATATAAAATCCCCCAAAAATGGGAAATTCTGGGCTGATTTCAGGCTGGGAGTGAGGAACATCCTCAGCTCTCATTTCACTCCTTTTTCGGTGAAAAACCCCCAAAAATGGGAAGTTCTGGGCTGGGAGTGAGGAACATCCCAGCTCTCATTTTCACACATTTTCTGATATAAAATCCCCCAAAAAAGGGAAATTCTGGGCTGATTTCAGGCTCTGAGTGAGGAGCATCCTCAGCTCTCATTTTCACACATTTTCTGTGAAAAAACCCCCCAAAAATGGGAAAATCTGGGCTGATTTCAGGCTGTGAGTGAGGAACATCCTCAGCTCTCATTTCACTCCTTTTTCTGTGAAAAAAAAACCCCAAAAAATGGGAAATTCTGGGCTCTGAGTGAGGAACATCCCAGCTCTCATTTTCACACATTTTCTGTGAAAAAATCCCCAAAAATGGGAAATTCTGGGCTGTGAGTGAGGAACATCCCAGCTCTCATTTCACTCCTTTTTCTGTGAAAAACCCCAAAAAATGGGAAATTCTGGGCTGTGAGTGAGGAACATCCCAGCTCTCATTTTCACACATTTTCTGATATAAAATCCCCCAAAAATGGGAAATTCTGGGCTGATTTCAGGCTGTGAGTGAGGAACATCCTCAGCTCTCATTTCACTCCTTTTTTGGTGAAAAACCCCCAAAAATGGGAAGTTCTGGGCTGGGAGTGAGGAACATCCCAGCTCTCATTTTCACACATTTTCTGATATAAAACCACCCAAAAATGGGAAATTCTGGGCTGTGAGTGAGGAACACCCCAGCTCTCATTTTCACACATTTTCTGATATAAAATCCCCCAAAAATGGGAAATTCTGGGCTGATTTCAGGCTGGGAGTGAGGAGCATCCTCAGCTCTCATTTTCACACATTTTCTGTGAAAAAACCCCCCAAAAATGGGAAAATCTGGGCTGATTTCAGGCTGTGAGTGAGGAACATCCTCAGCTCTCATTTCACTCCTTTTTCTGTGAAAAAAAAACCCCAAAAAATGGGAAATTCTGGGCTCTGAGTGAGGAACATCCCAGCTCTCATTTTCACACATTTTCTGATATAAAACCCCCCAAAAATGGGAAATTCTGGGCTGTGAGTGAGGAACATCCCAGCTCTCATTTTCACACATTTTCTGATATAAAACCACCCAAAAATGGGAAATTCTGGGCTGTGAGTGAGGAACACCCCAGCTCTCATTTTCACACATTTTCTGTGAAAAAATCCCCCAAAAAAGGGAAATTCTGGGCTGATTTCAGGCTCTGAGTGAGGAACATCCTCAGCTCTCATTTTCACACATTTTCTGTGAAAAAACCCCCCAAAAATGGGAAATTCTGGGCTGATTTCAGGCTGTGAGTGAGGAACATCCCAGCTCTCATTTCACTCCTTTTTCTGTGAAAAAAAAACCCCAAAAAATGGGAAATTCTGGGCTCTGAGTGAGGAACATCCCAGCTCTCATTTTCACACATTTTCTGTGAAAAAATCCCCAAAAATGGGAAATTCTGGGCTGTGAGTGAGGAACATCCCAGCTCTCATTTCACACATTTTCTGATATAAAACCCCCCAAAAATGGGAAATTCTGGCCTGGGAGTGAGGAACATCCCAGCTCTCATTTTCACACATTTTCTGATATAAAACCACCCAAAAACGGGAAATTCTGGGCTGATTTCAGGCTGTGAGTGAGGAACAGCTAGCTGTGAGTTGATTTTTGGTGTTTCCCACACCTGCAGCTGCTTCTGTTTGATCTTTCTGCCTGCATCTGTGTGGCACAGATGGAAAGGAGGGCAGGATTTGGGTGATTTTTGGTGATTTTGGGTGATTTTGGGCGTTTCTGGTGGCAGCCTGAAGGCCAAACCCTCAGGCAGGCACTGACAGCTCTGAGGTGATTTTTGGTGTTTTCACTCACACTGAACTCTTTGTGGAGCAGAACTGGAAAAACATGGCTGGATCTGTGTGGCACAGATGGAAAGGAGGGCAGGATTTGGGTGATTTTGGTGATTTTGGTGATTTTGGTGATTTTGGGTGATTTTTGACGATTTTGGGTGTTTCTGGTTGCAGCTGCAGACCAAACCCTCAGGCAGGCACTGACAGCTCTGAGGTGGTTGTTGGTGTTTCCCAGACTCTTTGTGAGGCAGAACAGAAGGAACCTGCCTGGATCTCTGTGGCACAGGTGGAAAGGAGGCAGATTTTGGTGATTTTTGGCGTTTTTTGGTGATTTTTGACGATTTTGGGTGTTTCTGGTTGCAGCTGCAGACCAAACCCTCAGGCAGGCACTGACAGCTCTGAGGTGGTTGTTGGTGTTTCCCAGACTCTTTGTGAGGCAGAACAGGAGGAACCTGCCAGGATCTCTGTGTGGCACAGATGGAAAGGAGCTCACATTTTGCTGATTTTACTGATTTTTGATAATTTTGGGTGGTTTTATTTGCAGATTTAAAGACCAAAACCTCATCCAGGTTCTGGCACTTGTGAGTTGATTTTTGGTGTTTTCCCAGACTGTTTGTGTGGCAGAGCAGGAGGAACCTGCCAGGATCTCTGTGTTGGAGGTGGAAAGGAGCTCACATTTTGCTGATTTTGCTGATTTTTGACCCTTTTGGGTGGTTTTATTTGCAGATTGAAGACCAGGACCTCAGGCAGGCACAGCTGTGAGTTGATTTTTGGCGTTTCCACAAACAGAACAGGAGGAACCTGCCAGGATCTCTGTGTGGCACAGATGGAAAGGAGCTCACATTTTGCTGATTTTACTGATTTTTGACCATTTTGGATGTTTTTATTCGCAGATTGAAGACCAGGACCTCAGGCAGGCACAGCTGTGAGTTGATTTTTGGTGTTTCCACAAACAGAGCAGGAGGAACCTGCCAGGATCTCTGTGTGGCACAGATGGAAAGGCGCTCACATTTTGCTGATTTTGCTGATTTTTGACCATTTTAGATGTTTTTATTTGCAGGCTGAAGACCAGGACCTCAGGCAGGCACAGCTGTGAGTTGATTTTTGGCGTTTCCACAAACAGAACAGGAGGAACCTGCCAGGATCTCTGTGGCACAGATGGAAAGGAGCTCACATTTTGCTGATTTTTGCTAATTTTGGGTGTTTTATTTGCAGACTGAAGACCAGGGCCTCGGCCCGGTACGGGCTGGCGTCGCAGCCGCGCCTGGTGGACGTGATCGCGGCGGTGCCGCCGCCCTTCCGGAAGGTTCTGCTGCCCAAGCTCAAGGCCAAGCCCGTCAGGACGGCCAGCGGGGTGAGGCTGAAGGGATTCCCCTCCTTCCCCCTCACCCTCCCTGATCCCACCCAAAATTTGGGGCAAATCCCCCAAAATTTGGGTTCAATCCCACCAAAATTCGGGTTAAATCCCACCCAGAATTTGGGTTTAATCCCACCCAAAATTTGGGTTTAATCCCACCCAAAATTTGGGTTTAAATCCCACCCAAAATCTGGGTTAAATCCCCACCCAAAATTTGGATTTAATCCTACCCAAAATCTGGGTTTAATCCCACCCAATATTTGGGTTTAATCCCACCCAATATTTGGGTTTAATCCCACCCAAAATTTGGGTTTAATCCCACCCAATATTTGGGTTTAATCCCACCCAATATTTGGGTTTAATCCCACCAAAATCTGTGTTAGATCCCACCCAATTTTTGGGTTTATCCCACCCAAAATTTGGGTTAAATCCCACCCAAAATCTGGGTTAAATCCCCACCCAAAATTTGGGTTTAATCCCACCCAAAATTCGGGTTAAATCCCACCCAAAATTTGGGTTTAATCCCACCCAAAATTCGGGTTAAATCCCACCCAAATTTGGGTTTTATCCCACCCAAATTCTTTATATCAGACCCAAATTCATACTCCAAGCACCTCAGCCTGTCCATATCAGACCCCAATTCACACTGAAAACATCAGTTCTTTTATCAGACCCCAATTCACACTGAAAACATCAGTTCTTTTATCAGACCCCAATTTACTCTGAAACCACCTAAATTTCCATATCAGACCCCAATTTATACTGACACCACTCAGTTCTTGATATCAGACCTCATTCTTGATATCAGACCCCTGTTTACACTGAAACCACCTAATTTTTATATCTGACCCTAATTCTTGATATCAGATCCCAATTTTTTCAAAAACCACCTAATTGTCATATCAGACCCCAAATTTACACTGAAACCACCTAAATCTGCATATCAAACCCCAATTTATACTGAAACCACTCAGTTCTTGATATCAGACCCCAATTTATACTGAAAACACCTAATTCTTGATATCAGACCCAAATTGACACTGAAACCACCTAAATCTTTATGTCAGAGCTCTGTTTATTCTGAAATCACTGAATTCCCCATATCAGACCCCAGTTTATGCTGAAACCACCTAATTTTTTATATCAGACCTAAATCTTGATATCAGACCCCAATTTACACTGAAGCCATGTAATTTTTTATATCAGACCTAATTATTTTTATCAGACCCCAACTTTTACTGAAACCACCTAAATTTTTATATCAGACCCCAATGCATACTGAAACTACCTAAAGTTTTATATCAGACCTAATTTTTGATATCAGACCCCAATTTACACTGAAACCACCTAAATCTTGATATCAGACCCTGATTTATCCTGAAACCACCCTAAATCTTCATATCAGACCCCAATTTATACTGAAACTCCCAATTTTTTTTATATCAGACCCCAATTTATCCTGAAACCACCTAAAGTTTTATATCAGACCTAATTTTTGATATCAGACCCCAATTCACACTGAAACCACCTAATTCTTTATATCAGACCCTGATTTATCCTGAAACTCCCAATTTTTTTATATCAGACCCCAGTTTATCCTGAAACCACCTAATTTTTTATATCAGACCTAATTCTTGATATCAGACCCCAATTTACACTGAAACCACCTGATTTTTTATATCAGACCTAATTCTTTTTATCAGACCCCAACTTTTACTGAAACCACCTAAATTTTTATATCAGACCTAATTTTTGATATCAGACCCCAATTTACACTGAAACCACTCAATTCTTTATATCAGACCCTGATTTATCCTGAAACCACCCTAAATCTTCATATCAGACCCCAATTTATACTGAAACTCCCAATTTTTTTATATCAGACCCCAATTTATCCTGAAACCACCTAATTTTTTATATCAGACCTAAATCTTGATATCAGACCCCAATTTACACTGAAGCCATGTAATTTTTTATATCAGACCTAATTCATTTTATCAGACCCCAACTTTTACTGAAACCACCTAAATTTTTATATCAGAGCCCAATCCTTGCTGAAACTACCTAAAGTTTTATATCAGACCTAATTTTTGATATCAGACCCCAATTTACACTGAAACCACCTAAATCTTGATATCAGACCCCAATTTATTCTGAAACCACCTGATTTTTTATATCAGACCTAATTCTTTTTATCAGACCCAAACTTACACTGAAACCACCTAAATTTTTATATCAGACCCCAATTTACACTGAAACTCCCAATTTTTTTATATCAGACGCCAGTTTATCCTGAAACCACCTAATTTTTTATATCAGACCTAATTCTTGATATCACACCCCAATTTACACTGAAACCACCTAAATCTTGATATCAGACCCCGATTTATCCTGAAACCACCCTAAATCTTCATATCAGACCCCAATTTATACTGAAACTCCCAATTTTTTTATATCAGACCCCAATTTATCCTGAAACCACCTCAATCTCCATATCAGACCCCAATTTAAACCGAAACCACTCAATTCTTGATATCAGACCCCAAATTATACTCAAACCACCTCAATCTCCACATCAGACCCCAATTTCTACTCCAACCACTCAATTCTCCATCTCAGACCCCAAATAATTAATCCATTAATTTATTATTTATTCACCTTACCAAACCTAGGAACATCCATCAATATTGAACAGGATTCATTAAGCATTCCTATTTCTTTCTGTCTTTATTTTCACCTTCAAGGCTTAACCCCCATCGATTTTGCCACAAAGCAACCCCAAAATGACCCCCCAGAAACCCCCAGCACCCCCAAACTTGCAGGAATTTGTGAAATTTTGTGAATTTTGGGGTAAATTCTGCAATTTCCCTGCAGGTCTCAGTGGTGGGCGTGATGTGCAAACTCCACCGGTGCCCCCACCTTAAATTACCCCCCATTTTACCACAAAGCAACCCCAAAACAGCCCCCAGAAACCCCCAGCACCCCCAAACTCGCAGGAATTTGTGAAATTTTGTGAATTTTGGGGTAAATTCTGCAATTTCCCTGCAGGTCTCAGTGGTGGCCGTGATGTGCAAACCCCACCGGTGCCCCCACCTTAAATTAACCCCCATCAATTTTATCCCCCCCAAAATGACCCCCCAGAAACCCCCAGCACCCCCAGCACCCCCAAACTCGCAGGAATTTGTGGGATTTTGTGAATTTTGGGGTAAATTCTGACATTTCCCTTTCAGATTGCAGTGGTGGCCGTGATGTGCAAACCCCACAGGTGCTCCCAGCCTAAATTAACCCCCATCAATTTTACCACAAAGCAACCCCAAAACGACCCCCAGAAACCCCCAGCACCCCCAAATTTGCAGGAATTTGTGAAATTTTGTGAATTTTGGGATAAATTCTGTAATTTCCCTTTCGGATTGCAGTGGTGGCCGTGATGTGCAAACCCCACCGGTGCCCCCACCTTAAATTAACCCCCATCAATTTTACCACAAAGAAACCCCAAAATGACCCCCCAGAAACCCCAAATTCGCAGGAATTTGTGAAATTTTGTGAATTTTGGGGTAAATTCTGCAATTTCCCTGCAGGTCTCAGTGGTGGCCGTGATGTGCAAACCCCACCGGTGCCCCCACCTTAAATTAACCCCCATCGATTTTACCACAAAACAACCCCAAAACAGCCCCCAGAAACCCCAAATTCGCAGGAATTTGTGGGATTTTGTGAATTTTGGGGTAAATTCTGCAATTTCCCTGCAGGTCGCCGTGGTGGCCGTGATGTGCAAACCCCACCGGTGCCCCCACATCAACTTCACAGGGAACATCTGTGTGTGAGTATTGGGGAAAAATCAGATTTATCAGATATCAATGGCTGGAAAAACCCAATTTTATTTCTGAAAATGACAAATGGGGTGATAGGACTGCAAGGAATGGGATTTTTTTATTTTCTGAGCTGATTCATTTTCCAGCTTCAGCCTCACGCCGTGGTTGTGGCAATGGGAAGGTGCCCTCAGCTCATCCCAGGGAACACACAGAGAATTCCGTGTTTTATTACAATTTAATTTAAATTCTTTTTTTTTTTTACAACCTAATTTCAATTTCATGTTTTATTGCAACTTAATTTAAAAGTTTTTTTGACCAATCACACAAAGTCAAAGCACATTGACAGCAGTTCTGTCCAGTGGCAGTGGGAAGGAGCCCTCAGCTCGTCCCAGGCAGCACACAGAGAATTCTGTGTTTTATTACAATTCAATTTAAATTTCATGTTTTATTCCAAATTTAATTTAAATTTCATGTTTTATTGCAACTTAATTTAAAAGTTTTTTTGACCAATCACACAAAGCAAAAGAATTTTGACAGCAGTTCTGTCCAGTGGCAGTGGGAAGGTGCCCTCAGCTCGTCCCAGGCAGCACACAGAGAATTCTGTGTTTTATTACAATTTAATTTAAATTTCATGTTTTATTCCAAATTTAATTTAAATTTCATGTTTTATTACAACTTAATTTAAAAGGTTTTTAATAATTGTACAAAGTCAAAGCACATTGACAGCAGTTCTGTCCAGTGACAGTGGGAAGGTGCCCTCAGCTCATCCCAGGGAACACACAGAGAATTCTGTGTTTTATTACAATTTAATTTAAATTTCATGTTTTATTCCAATTTAATCTAAATTTTATTTTTATTACAACTTAATTTAAAAGTTTTTTTACAATTATACAAAGCAAAATAATTTTGACAGCAGTTCTGTCCAGTGGCAGTGGGAAGGTGCCCTCAGCTCATCCCGGGGAACACACAGAGAATTCCGTGTTTTATTACAATGTAATTTAAATTCAGTGTTTTATTCCAATTTAATTTAAATTTCATGTTTTATTACAACTTAATTTCAATTTCATGTTTTATTACAACCTAATTTAAATTTTTTTTATAATTATACAGAGCAAAAGCACATTGACAGCAGTTCTGTCCAGTGGCAGTGGGAAGGTGCCCTCAGCTCATCCCAGGGAACACACAGAGAATTCTGTGTTTTATTCCAAATTTAATTTCAATTTCATGTTTTATTGCAACTTAATTTAAAAGTTTTTTTGACCAATCACACAAAGCAAAAGAATTTTGACAGCAGTTCTGTCCAGTGACAGTGGGAAGGTGCCCTCAGCTCGTCCCAGGCAGCACACAGAGAATTCCGTGTTTTATTCCAAATTTAATTTAAATTTCATGTTTTATTACAATTTAATTTCAATTTCATGTTTTAATACAACTTAATTTAAAAGTTTTTTAATAATTGTACAAAGTCAAAGCACATTGACAGCAGTTCTGTCCAGTGACAGTGGGAAGGTGCCCTCAGCTCGTCCCAGGGAACACACAGAGAATTCTGTGTTTTATTACAATTTAATTTAAATTTCATGGTTTTAATACAATTTAATCTAAATTTTATTTTTATTACAACTTAATTTAAAAGTTTTTTTACAATGATACAAAGCCAAAGAATTTTGACAGCAGTTCTGTCCAGTGGCAGTGGGAAGGTGCCCTCAGCTCATCCCGGGGAACACACAGAGAATTCCGTGTTTTATTACAATTTAATTTAAATTTCATGTTTTATTACAACTTAATTTCAATTTCATGTTTTATTACAATTTAATTTCAATTTCATGTTTTATTACAATTTAATCTAAATTTAATGTTTTATTACAACTTAATTTAAATTTTTTTTACAATTCTACAAAGCCAAAGCACACCGGCAGCAGTTCCAGCCATTGCTTTACCTTTGCTTGGAACAATGAATTATTTTGTTTATTTTGAATCCAATTCCTGCTCGTCTCACACCCCAGGCAGCAGACAACAAAATTAATGGTACATTAATTACAAATAATTAATTAATTTCAAAGGTTTTTTACACTCACACAAAGCAGGAGCGCGTTGGCAGTAATTCCATTCAGCACTACAAGCACAGGAACCTTTGTTAAATTAATTTATTTAATTAATTTAATGAAATTAATTAATAAATAAATTAAATAATAATTAATTTATTTTGTTAATTTTGAACCCCGTACCTGCAGAAATAAATCTCACATATAACAATAATAATAATATTAATAAAAATTGGACCTAATAATAAATAAATAATAATTTAAATAATAATTGTAATTAAATAGACCTATCTTACATAATAGAATAATTAAATAAATCTCACATATAATAATAATAATAAAAATTGGACCTGATAATAAATAAATAATAATTTAATTAGTAATTGTAATTCAATAGACCTATCTTACATATAATAATAATTAAATTACCTACCTTAAATATAATAATAATTAAATAGACCTATCTTACATAATATTATAATTAAATAAATCTCACATATAATAATAATAATAAAAATTGGACCTAATAATAAATAAATAATAATTTAATTAGTAATTGTAATTCAATAGACCTATCTTACATATAATAATAATTAAATTACCTACCTTAACTATAATAATAATAATTAAATAGACCTATCTTACATAATAGAATAATTAAATAAATCTCACATATAATAATAATAATAATAATTAGACCTAATAATAAATAAATAATAATTTAATTAGTAATTGTAATTAAATAGGCCTATCTTACATAATAGAATAATTAAATAAATCTCACATATAATAATAATAATAATAAATGGACCTATCTCACATATAATAATAATAATAATAATAATAATAATAATAATAATAATAATAATAATAATAATAATAATAATAATAATAATAATAAGGACCTATCTCACATATAATAATAATAATAATTAAATGGACCTCACATATAATAATAATTGAATGGACCTATCTCACATATAATAATATAATATTAATTAAATTATAATAATATTAATTAAATGGACCTATCTCACATATAATAATAATAATAATTAAATGGACCTGTCTCATATATAATAATAATAATAATAGTTAAATGGACCTATCTCACATATAATAATAATAATAATAATTAAATGGACCTATCTCACATATAATAATAATAATAATAATATAATAATAACAACATTACACAGACCTATCTTACATATAATAGTATTTAAATTGACCTACCTTATATATAAAAATTATAATTAAATGGATCTTTCTCATGTATAATAATAATAATTATTAAATGGACCTATCTCACATATAATAATAATAATAATTAAATGGACCTATCTCACTAATAATAATAATAATAATTAAATGGACCTATCTCACATATAATAATAATAATAATAATAATAATAATTAAATGGACCTATCTCACATATAATAATAATAATAATTAAATGGACCTATCTCACTAATAATAATAATAATAATATGGACCTATCTCACATATAATAATAATAATAATTAAATGGACCTATCTCACATATAATAATAGTAATAATAATTAAATGGACCTATCTCACATATAATAATAATAATAATAATAATATAATAACAACATTACACAGACCTATCTTACATATAATAGTATTTAAATTGACCTACCTTATATATAAAAATTATAATTAAATGGATCTTTCTCATGTATAATAATAATAATAATTAAATGGACCTATCTCACATATAATAATAATAATAATTAAATGGACCTATCTCACTAATAATAATAATAATAATTAAATGGACCTATCTCACATATAATAATAATAATAATAATAATAGTTAAATGGACCTATCTCACATATAATAATAATTAAATGGACCTGCCTCACATATAATAGTAATAATAATTAAATGGACCTGTCTCACAAATAATAATAATAATAATAATAATAATAATAATAATAATAATAATAATAATAATAATAATAATAATATAATAACAACATTACACAGACCTATTTTACATATAATAGTATTTAAATTGACCTACCTTATATATAAAAATTATAATTAAATGGATCTTTCTCATGTATAATAATAATAATAATTAAATGGACCTATCTCACATATAATAATAATAATAATTAAATGGACCTATCTCACTAATAATAATAATAATAATTAAATGGACCTATCTCACATATAATAATAATAATAATAATAGTTAAATGGACCTATCTCACATATAATAATAATTAAATGGACCTGCCTCACATATAATAATAATAATAATTAAATGGACCTGTCTCACATATAATAATAATAATAATAATAATAATAATAATAATAATAATAATAATAATAATAATAATAATAATAATAATAATAATAATAATATGGGCCTGCCTCGCATATAATAATAATAATAATAATTAAATGGACCTGTCTCACATATAATAATAATAATAATACTTAAATGGACCCGTCTCACATATAATAATAATAATAATAGTAATGAAATGGGCCTGTCTCACATGTAATTATTCTGGTTTGCCGGACCTCTCCTGCGCAGTTCGTTCAGCGGAGGTGCAGTTTTATGTTTCATTTCCTCACCTCCCGTTATGGGCAGCGCCGTCTCCCGGAGCGGTTCCATCCCCGGCTCTGCTCCCGTTCCCCGCGGGACGGGAAAGTTCCGGTTCCGCACCTCGGGCCTCGATGGTTGGGGCGGATTGAATGGAAATGGTGGCGGGAGCGGCCTCGAGCGGTCCCTGCTGCAGGGACCTGAGGGCTGGTGTGGGGAACGGTTCCTGAGGGATCCCAGTCCCGTGGGAGGGACACCGGGACAGGATCTGGAATTCCGTGACAGGAGAGGTTGGGATTGATCCCAGAGTGATCCAGGCTGGTGTGGGGAACGGTTCCTGAGGGATCCCAGTCCTGTGGGAGGGACACCGGGACAGGAGCTGGAGTTACCTGGCAGGAGAAATTGGGATTGATCCCAGAGTGATCCAGGCTGGGTGTGGGGAACGGTTCCTGAGGGATCCCAACCCCGTGGGAGGGACAGGACCTGGAATTCCCTGGCAGGAGAAATTGGGATTGATCCCAGAGTGATCCAGGCTGGGTGTGGGGAACGGTTCCTGAGGGATCCCAGTCCCGTGGGAGGGACAGCACCTGGAATTCCCTGACAGGAGAAATTGGGATTGATCCCAGAGTGATCCAGGCTGGGTGTGGGGAACGATTGCTGAGGGATCCCAACCCCATGGAAGTGACACCTGGGGACACGGATCTGGAATTCCCTGGCAGGAGAAATTGGGATTGATCCAGGCTGGATTTTGGGAACAATTCCTGCCCCATTCCCAGAGGAATCCGAAATCCCTGTGGAAGTGACACTGGGGACAGGATCTGGAATTCCCTGGCAGGAGGGGTTGGGATTGACCCCAAATTGTCCCTGGCCTCAAGTTGTTCCAGGGAAGTTCAGGTTGGATTTTGGGAACAATTCTTGTCCAGGGAGGTTTGGAATCCCCATTCCCAGGATAATTCCCAGTCCCTGTAGAAGTGACACTTGGGGACACGGATCTGGAATTCCTGATAGGAAGGAATTGGGGTTTCTCCCAGATTGTCCCAGGGAAGTTCAGGTTGGATTTTGGGAACAATTCCTGCCTGGAAAGGGTTTCCAGGGAGGTTTGGAATCCCCATTCCTGAGGAATTCCCAGTCCCCGTGGAAGTGGCACTTGGGGACAGGATCTGGAATTCCCTGGCAGGAGGGGTTGGGATCGATCCCAGAGTGATCCAGGGAAGTTCAGGCTGGATTTTGGGAACAATTCCTGCCCAGGGAGGTTTGGAATCCCCATTCCTGAGGAATCCCAATCCCCGTGGAAGAATTATTATTATCATTATTATTATTATTATCATCGTTACTATTATCATCATTATCATCCTCATTATACATTATTCATTATACATTATTCATTATACATTATTCATTATACATTATTCATTATACATTATACATTATACACTAATAGATATTAATAATATTATTATCATTATTATTATTATCATTATTATCATCATTATCATCATCATCATTATACATAATTCATTATACATTATTCATTATACATTATACATTATACACTAATAGATATTAATATTATTATTATCATCATTATTATTATTATCATCATTGTTATTATTATCATCATTATCATCATCATCATTATACATTATACATTATTCATTATACATTATACACTAATAGATATTAATATTATTATTATTATCATTATTATTATTATCATTGTTATTATTATTATCATTATCATCATCATTATACATTATACATTATACATTATACATTATTCATTATACATTATACATTATACACTATACATTAATATATATTAATATTATTACTATTAACATTAATATTATTATCATTCTTCTTCTTCCTCCTCCTTCTCCTCCTCCTCCTTGACTTTAATCAGAATTTTGGATTTTCCTTCCCCAAAATCTCCCTGGGTTGTTTCAGGTCCCTTTCCCATTCCAATGAATTCCAATTAATTAAATTCCAATTAATTAAATTCCAATCAATCTCCAGCAATGTTTGGAATTTGGGTTGAATTTGGATTTTTTGGTTTTTTTGCAGGTACTGCCCGGGCGGCCCCGACTCGGACTTTGAATATTCCAGCCAGTCGTACACGGGATACGAGGTGCTGAGCCTTCCTTTTATTCCGTTTTCATTTCAAATTTAATCATTTTTTCATTTTTAATTCCATTCTTTTAAAATTTTTAATTCAGTAGTTCTTTTATTTTTATTTGTCGTTAATTTCTTAATTATTCCAACGTTTTTGAGCCGGGCTTTGGCTTAGGCTGGGCTTGGTTTCTGCAGGAATGAAGCAGAAAATAAATCAGAAACTCCAAATGAACTTTGGTAAACACAGAAACCCAAATAAATTTATAAATGCAAAAATCCAATTAAACTTTATAAATGCGAAAATCCAAATAAACTTTTATAAATGCAAAAATCAAAGCAAAAAATAAACACGAAAATCAAAATGAAAATAAACACAAAAATCAAAATAAAAATTAACACAAAAATCAAAATAAAAATAATCACACCGAAATAAAAACAAACACAGAAACCGAAATATAAAAATAAATTTTAAAAATCCAAATAAACTTTGATAAACACAAAAATCCAAATAAACTTTTATAAATGCAAAAATGAAAGCAAAAAATAAACACAAAAATCAAAATAAAAACACATCAAAATAAAAAATAAACACAGAAATCGAAATAAAAATAAATTAAAAAATCCAAATAAACTTTGATAAACACAGAAATGAAAATAAACTTTTAGAAATGCAAAAATCAAAGCAAAAAATAAACACAAAAACCAAACTGAAAATAAACACATAAAAATAAAAATAAACGCATCAAAATAAAAAATAAATCCAGAAATCGAAATAAAAATAAATTAAAAAAATCCAAATAAACTTTGATAAACACAGAAATAAAAATAAAGTTTATAAATGCAAAAATCAGAATAAACTTTTATAAATGCAAAAATCAAAGCCAAAAATAAACACGAAAATCGAAATGAAAATAAACACAAAAATCAAAATAAAAATAAACACAAAAATCAAAATAAACACATCGAAACGAAGATAAACACAGAAATCAAAATAAAAATAAATTTAAAAAACCAAATAAACTTTGGTAAACACAGAAATTCAAATAAACTTTATAAATGCAAAAATCAGAATAAACTTTTATAAATGCAAAAATCAAAAAATAAACACAAAAATCAAACTAAAAAATAAACACGGAAATCAAGATAAAAATAAATTAAAAAAAATAAAAATAAAATTTGATAAACACAAAATAAACACAAAAATCAAAATAAACTTTAATAAAAACAAAAATTAAAATAAAAATAAACACAAAATCAAAATAACAATAAATTTAAAAAATCAAAATAAAAAACACAAAAATAAAAATAAAATAAACACAGAAATCAAAATAAAAATAAAAATAAAAATAAACTTTGATAAACACAAAAATAAAAATAAAAATCAAAATAAACTTTGATAAACACAAAAATAAACACAAAAATCAAAATAAACTTTAATAAAAACAAAAATTAAAATAAAAATAAACACAAAAATCAAAATAAAAATAATTTAAAAAAAATCAAAATAAAAAGTAAACACAAAAATAAAAATAAAAATAAATAAAAATATATAAAAATAAACTTTGATAAACACAAAAATAAACACAAAAATCAAAGTAAACTTTAATAAAAACAAAAATTAAAATAAAAAAACCACAGAAATCAAAATAAAAATAAATTAAAAATATAAAAATAAACTTTGATAAACAAAGAAATCAAAATAAAAAATAAACACAAAAATCAGAATAAAAAATAAATTAAAAAATCAAAATAAACTTTGACAAACACAAAAATCAAAATAAATTAAAAAATTGAAATAAACTTTGACAAACACCAAAATTCCAAATAAAAAACCACAAAAATCCAAATAAACTTTGATAAACAAAAATCCAAGCAAAAAATAAACACAGTATTAATTAAAATTATATAAATAAATTATTTTTAAATTAAGATTCTATCCCTTCAAGTAATATTTTACATTAAAATTAAAATTCTTTTGCTTAAAATAACATTTTAAATTATAAATAAATTATATTACTTTAAATAATATTTAAATTTAAAACCCTATTTCTTAAAATAATATTTTAAAATTAAAATGATATTATTTAAAATATTATTCTAAATTAAAATTAAAATTCCATGACTTAAAATAATATTTTAAATAAAAATTAAAATCGTATTATTTAAAATAAGATTCTAAATTAGAATTAAAATTCCATGACTTAAAATAATATTTTTAATTATAAACAAATTCTATATAATATTTTAAATTAAAACTGTATTTCTTAAAATCATATTTTAAGTTAAAATTAAAATTAAAATTACATTATTTAAAATAATATTCTAAATTAAAATTAAAATTCCATGACTTAAAATAATATTTTAAATAAAAATTAAAATCGTATTATTTAAAATAAGATTCTAAATTAAAATTAAAATTCTATGACTTAAAATAATATTTTTAATTAAAACTCTATTTCTTAAAATCATATTTTAAGTTAAAATTAAAATTACAATTACATTATTTAAAATAATATTCTAAATTAAAATTCTATGACTCAAAATAATATTTTAAATAAAAATTAAAATGATATTATTTAAAATATTATTCTAAATTAAAATTAAAATTCTATGACTTAAAATAATATTTTAAATTAAAACTGTATTTCTTAAAATCATATTTTAAATTAAAATTAAAATTACATTATTTAAAATAATATTGTAAATTAAAATTAAAATTCTATGACTTAAAATAATATTTTAAATTAAAACTCTATTTCTTAAAATCATATTTTAAATTAAAATTAAAATTAAAATTACATTATATAAAATAATATTCTAAATTAAAATTAAAATTCCATGACTTAAAATAATATTTTAAATAAAAATTAAAATAATATTATTTAAAATAATATTCTAAATTAAAATTATAATTCTATGACTTAAAATAATATTTTTAATTATAAACAAATTCTATGACTTAAAATAATATTTTAAATTAAAACTGTATTTCTTAAAATCATATTTTAAATTAAAATTAAAATTAAAATTACATTATTTAAAATAATATTCTAAATTAAAATTAAAATTCCATGATTAAAATAATATTTTAAATTAAAACTCTATTTCTTAAAATCATATTTTAAGTTAAAATTAAAATTAAAATTACATTATATAAAATAATATTCTAAATTAAAATTAAAATTCCATGATTAAAATAATATTTTAAATTAAAACTCTATTTCTTAAAATCATATTTTAAATTAAAATTAAAATTAAAATTAAAATTACATTATATAAAATAATATTCTAAATTAAAATTCTATGACTCAAAATAATATTTTAAATAAAAATTAAAATGATATTATTTAAAATATTATTCTAAATTAAAATTAAAATTCCATGACTTAAAATAACATTTTTAATTTTAATTAAATTTTGAAATTGCAAATATGAATGGGTTTGCATCAGTGGTGATAAAATTGATTAATTTTTAAATTTGAATTGAAGGAATGAATTGAATTCAGGAAAATTTGAATATTTAGGAGGAATTTTAAAAACTTTTTCTGATTTTTCATCATTTTTGTGACTCCCACGAAAAACATTGAAAGAATTTGGAATATTCCAGATCTGGAATGGAAGAATTTTAAAATAAAAATGGAAGAATTTTAAAATAAAAATTGAAGAATTTTGGAATAAAAATTGAAGAATTTTAAAATAAAAATGGAAGAATTTTGGAATAAAAATTGAAGAATTTTAAAATAAAAATGGAAGAATTTTGGGATAAAAATGGAATAATTTTAAAATAAAAATGGAAGAATTTTAAAGTAAAAATTGAAGAATTTTAAAATAAAAATTGAAGAATTTTGGAATAAATTGTGGAATAAAAATTGAAGAGTTTCAGAATAAAAATTGAAGAATTTTAAAATAAAAATTGAAGAATTTTGGAATAAAAATTGAAGAATTTTAAAATAAAAATTGAAGAATTTTGGGATAAAAATGGAAGAATTTTGGGATACAAATTGAAGAATTACAAAATAAAAACTGAAGGATTTTAAAATAAAATTTGAATAATTTTGGGATACAATTTGAAGAATTTTTAAATAAAAATTGAAGAATTTTATAATCAAAATTGAAGAATTTTGGAATCAAAATGGAAGAATTTTGGGATAGAAATGGAAGAATTATAAATTAAAAATTGAATTTTAAAATCAAAATTGAAGAATATTGGGATACAATTTGAATAATTTTTAAATAAAAATTTAAAAATTTTTAAATAAGAATTGAAGAATTTTAAAAATAAAAATTGAAGAATTTTGGAATAAAAATTGAAGAAATTTAAAATAAAAATGGAAGAATTTTGGGATAAAAATTGAAGAATTCAAAAATAAAAATTGAATAATTTTAAAATAAAAATCGAAGAATTTTGGAATAAAAATTGAAGAATTTTAAAATAAAAATTGAGGAATTTTAAAATAAAAATTGAATAATGTTAAAAATGGAATAATTTTGGAATAAAAATTGAAGAAATTTAAAATAAAAATGGAAGAATTTTAAAATAAAAATGGAATAATTTTGGGATAAAAATTGAATAATTTTAATATAAAGATTGTAGATTTTTGGAATAAAAATTGAAGAATTAAAAAAAATATTGAAGAATTTTGGAATAAAAAATTGAAGAATTTTGGAATAAAAAAATTGAAGAATTTTGGAGTAAAAATTTAAGAATTTTAAAATAAAAATTGAACAATTTTGGGATAAAAATTGACGAATTTTAAAATAAAAATTGAAGAATTTTAGAATAAAAATGGAAGAATTTTAAAATAAAAATTAAAGAATTTTTAAATAAAAATTGAAGAATTTTAAAAATAAAAATTGAAGAATTTTGGAATAAAAATTGAAGAATTTTAAAATAAAAATTGAAGAATTTTAGGATACAAATTGAAGAATTTAAAAATAAAAATGGAAGAATTTTGGGATAAAAATGGAAGAATTTTAAAATAAAAATGGAAGAATTTTAAAAATTGAAGAATTTTGGAATAAAAATTGAAGAATTTTAAAATAAAAATTGAAGAATTTTGGAATAAAAATGGAAGAATTTTGGAATAAATTGTGGAATAAAAATTGAAGAGTTTCAGAATAAAAATGGAAGAATTTTAAAATAAAAATTGAAGAATTTTGGGATAAAAATGGAAGAATTTTGGGATACAAATTGAAGAATTATAAAATAAAAACTGAAGGATTTTAAAATAAAATTTGAATAATTTTGGGATACAATTTGAAGAATTTTTAAATAAAAATTGAAGAATTTTATAATCAAAATTGAAGAATTTTGGAATCAAAATGGAAGAATTTTGGGATAGAAATGGAAGAATTATAAATTAAAAATTGAAGAATTTTAAAATCAAAATTGAAGAATATTGGGATACAATTTGAATAATTTTTAAATAAAAATTTAAAAATTTTTAAATAAGAATTGAAGAATTTTAAAAATAAAAATTGAAGAATTTTGGAATAAAAATTGAAGAAATTTAAAATAAAAATGGAAGAATTTTGGGATAAAATTTGAAGAATTCAAAAATAAAAATTGAATAATTTTAAAATAAAAATCGAAGAATTTTGGAATAAAAATTGAAGAATTTTGGAATAAAAATTGAAGAATTTTAAAATAAAAATTGAGGAATTTTAAAATAAAAATTGAATAATGTTAAAAATGGAATAATTTTGGAATAAAAATTGAAGAAATTTAAAATAAAAATTGAAGAATTTTAAAATAAAAATTGAATAATTTTGGGATAAAAATTGAATCATTTTAATATAAAAATTGTAGATTTTTGGAATAAAAATTGAAGAATTAAAAAATATTGAAGAATTTTGGAATAAAAATGGAATAATTTTGGAATAAAAAAATTGAAGAATTTTGGAGTAAAAATTTAAGAATTTTAAAATAAAAATTGAACAATTTTGGGATAAAATTTGACGAATTTTAAAATAAAAATTGAAGAATTTTAGAATAAAAATGGAAGAATTTTAAAATAAAAATTAAAGAATTTTTAAATAAAAATTGAAGAATTTTAAAAATAAAAATTGAAGAATTTTGGAATAAAAATTGAAGAATTTTAAAATAAAAATTGAAGAATTTTGGGATTAAAATTGAAGAATTTTGGAATAAAAATTGAAGAATTTTAAAATAAAAATTGAATATTTTTAAAATAAAAATGGTAGAATTTTGGGATACAATTTGAAGAATTTTTAAATAAAAATTGAAGAATTTTTAAATAAAAATTGAAGAATTTTAAAAATAAAAGTTGAATAATTTTGGGAAAAAAATTGAGTCATTTTTGAATAAAAATTGAAGAATTTTGGAATAAAAATTGAATAATTTTAAAATAAACATGGAAGAATTTTGGGATAAAAATAATGAATAATTTTAAAATAAAAACTGAATAATTTTCAAATAAAAATGGGAGAATTTTGGGATAAAAATTTAAGAATTTTAAAATAAAAATGGAAGAATTTTACAATAAAAAAGGAAGAATTTTGGTGTTTTCTGTTAGAAATCTTTGACTTTTTCCAGCTTTTCAGGCGCCAAATTCCAATTGAAAATTTTCCGGTTTTTCCTTTGCGGGTTTGGAGCCTTTGGGTCCCTCAGGGTTTCCAATTTTCACCATTTTGGGGTTTTTAATTCCATTTTTGATGGAGATTTGGTTTGAAAATGGAATTTTTGTGTTTTCAGCCGACGTCGATGAGGGCGATCCGGGCGCGCTACGACCCCTTCCTGCAGGCACGGCAGCGGCTGCAGCAGGTAAATCTAATTAATTAATTAAATTTTATTTAATTCCATTTCATTTAATTTAATTCCATTTAATTCCATTTAATTTTATTGTATTCCATTTGATTCCTTTTTATTCCATTTTATTCCAATTGAGATTAAAGCTACGACCCCTTCCTGCAGGCACGGCAGCGGCTGCAGCAGGTGGGTTCATTCATTTCATTTCACTTCATTCACCTGCAGCAGGTGGGTTCATTCATTTCATTTCACTTCATTCACCTGCAGCAGGTGGGTGTCATTCACTTCACTTCACTTCATTCACCTGCAGCAGGTGGGTTCATTCACTTCATTTCACTTCATTCACCTGCAGCAGGTGGGTTCATTCACTTCACTTCACTTCACTTCTTCACTTATTTCATCTAATTTCATTTCATTCCATTTCGTTCCATTCCATTCCATTCCATTTCATTTCATTCCATTTCATTCCATTTTTTGATTCCATTTTTGATTCCATTTCATTCCATTTTTTGATTCCATTTCATTCCATTTTATTCCATTTTTTAATTCCATTTTATTCCATTTCATTCCATTTTTTAATTTCATTTCATTCCATTTCATTCCATTTTTAAATTCCATTCTCTTCCATTTCATTCGATTTCATTCCATTTTGTTCCATTTTATTCCATTTCATTCCATTTTATTCGATTTTATTCCATTTTTTTCCATTTTATTCCATTTTATTAAATTTAATTCCATTTCATTCCATTTCCTTCCATTTCATTCCATTTGTTAATTCCATTTTATTCCATTTCATTCCATTTTTAATAATCATTCCAAAGGAATTTGATTTGGGTTTGTTGTGGAGAATTGGATGTGAAAAGTTTCGTTTTTTATTGATCTCCAAATCCAGTGGAAAATTCTACAAAAATTCAGAATTTTTCCCTCAGGATTTTGAGAATTAAAGGAAATTTTTCAAATGGTGGGCTGCAGAAATTAAAAATTAAAAATTAGAAATTAAAATTAAAATTGAAATTTCTAGAGTTAAATCAGAGCAGGCACAGAGTGCAGCAGGGAAAGTTTATGAATTTTATTAAATTTTATTAAATTTTATCCAATTTTAGATGAAAAAATCAAATTATTTCCATTTTTTGAACTGTTGGGCTGCAAAAATTCAAAATTAAAAATTTAAAAATTAAAAAAATAAAAATTAAAATTTAAAAAAGAAAATTTAAAAATTAAAAATTAGAAATTAAAAATTAAAATTGAAATTTCTAGAGTTAAATCAGAGCAGGCGCAGAGTGCAGCAGGTGAATTTTATTCAGTTTTATTCAATTTTATTCAATTTTAGATAAAAAAATCAAATTATTTCCGTTTTTGGAACTCATGCACTGCAGAAATTCAGAATTAAAAATTAAAAATTCGAAATTAAACATCAAAAATGAAGAATTAAAAAATTAAAAATTAAAAACTTTAAAATTCAAAAAATTCAAAATTAAAAACTTTAAAATTCCTAAACTTTAAAATTTAAAATTTTAAATTCAAAAAGTTAAAAATAAAATTAGAAATTACAAAATAACAAATTAAAAAATTTAAAAAGTAAAAATTATAAAAAATTTTACAAGTTAAAAAATTAAAATTAAAAATTTAGAAATTAAAAGTTAAAACTTAAAAATTAAAAACTTTAAAAATTCCAAAATAGGAATTAAAAGTTAAAAATGAAGAATTTAAAAATAAAAAATAAATTTCCAGAGTTGAATTTGTCAATTTTCCATTGCCCAGCTCTCATTTCTGTGTAAAAATTGGGAATTTTTTAGGAAAATTCTCCACAAATTCAGAATTTTTTCCCTCAGGATTTTGAAAATGACTGGAAATTTTTGACACTGAAAAGAAAATTTCCAACTGGTGAAGTGCAGAAATTAAAAAATTGAAAATTTTAAATTTAAAAGTTTAAGAATTTAAATTTCAATTTTTAGAGTTAAATCTATTAAATTTTAAAGGAAAATTTGGAGGAGTAAGGGAAATTAAAAATTTAAAATTTAAAAATTTAAATTTCAATTTTTAAAATTTAATCTATGAAATCCTAAAGGAAAATTTTAAGGAGTAAGGGAAATTGAAAATTGAAAATTTAAAATGGCAAAATTTAACAATTTAAATTTCAATTTTTACAGTTAAATCTACGAAATTTTACAGGAAAATTTCAAGGAGTAAGGGAAATTAAAAAATTAAAAATGTAAAAATTCAAAATTTAAACGTTGTAATTTCAATTTTTTAGAGTAAAATCTATGAAATTTGACAGTAAAACATTGAGGAGCAAGGGAAATTAAAAACTAAAAATTCAAAAATTAAAAATTTAAATTTCAATTTTTAGAGGTAAATCTATGACATTTTACAGGAAAATTTCAAGGAGTAAGGGAAATTAAAAATTCAAAATTTGAAAATTTTAATTTCAATTTTTAGAGTTAAATCTATGAAATTTTAAAGGAGAATTTTGAAGAGTAAGGGAAATTAAAATTTTAAAATTTAAAAATTCAAAATTTAAATTTCAATTTTAGAGTTAAATCTATGACATTTTAAAGGAAAATTTTGAGGAGTAAGGGAAATTAAAAATTAAAATTTTTAAATTTTGAATTTTTAAATTTTAAATTTCAATTTTTAGAGTTAAATCTATGAACTTTTACAGGAAAATTTTGAGGAGTAAGGGAAATTAAAAATTAAAAATTTAAAAATTAAAAAGTAAAAAATTTAAATTTCAATTTCTGGAGTTCAATCTGAAATTTTAAAGGAAAATTTTGAGGAGTAAGGGAATTAGAAAATTAAAAATTTAAAAATTCAAAATTTAAAAATTTATATTTCAATTTTTAGAGTTAAATCTATGAAATTTTAAAGGAGAATTTTGAGGAGTAAGGGAAATTTGAAGGAATAAAGAAAAAAGGATTACAGGAAATTGTAAAGATTAAAGGAAATTTTAAAGATTAAAGGAAATTTTAAATTTGAAAGGAGAATTTGGAGAATTGAAGGGAAATTTGAGGTTTGAAAGGAAATCCAAAGAATTTTTTGCCTTTTCCCAGTTGGGGCCATTTCCAGGAGCAAAAATTCCGATTTTTCAGCAAAATCCCCTCCAGTCCCTGCCCTGAGTTCTCCCAGGGAAAATTGAAATTTTTATGGAGTTTTTACAAAAAATTGAATTTAAAAAACCTTCACAAACCGGAAATTTCACTGCTGAAACAGCAAAAAATCCAACACAGCTTGGGGAAATCCAGAATTGCTGCGAAATCTTTGGGGTAAATCCCAAAGTTCTGATTTTTCCTGGCATAATTTCAATTTTCCTTGTGATGATTTGAATTTTTCCTGGGATAATTTGAATTTTTCTTGTGATTTTTTTCATTTTTTCTGTAATAATTTTTATTTTATTTTATTTTATTGCATTTCCAGCTGCAGCAGCTGGGGCACAGCGTGGACAGGGTGGAGCTCATCGTGATGGGCGGGATAAATTGAATTTTTTCTGTAATAATTTGAATTTTTTTTGTAATAATTTTAATTTTTCCTGTAATAATTTGATTTTTTTTGTAAGAATTTGAATTTTTTTTGATATATTTTTAATTTCCAGCTGCAGCAGCTGGGGCACAGCGTGGACAAGGTGGAGCTCATTGCGATGGGAGCGAGAATTTGAATTTTTCCTGTAATAATTTGAATTTTTCCTGTAATAATTTGATTTTTTTTGTAAGAATTTGAATTTTTTTTGGTATATTTTTAATTTCCAGCTGCAGCAGCTGGGCCACAGCGTGGACAAGGTGGAGCTCATTGTGATGGGTGGGATAATTTGAATTTTTCCTGTAATAATTTGAATTTTTTGTAATAATTTGAATTTTTTTGTAGTAATTTTTATTTTATTTTATTTTATTTCATTTCCAGCTGCAGCAGCTGGGGCACAGCATGGACAAGGTGGAGTTCATCGTGATGGGAGCGAGAATTTGAATTTTTCCTGTAATAATTTGAATTTTTTTGTGATTTTTTTCATTTTTTCTGTAATAATTTTTATTTTAATTTATTTTATTGCATTTCCAGCTGCAGCAGCTGGGGCACAGCGTGGACAAGGTGGAGCTCATCGTGATGGGCGGGATAATTTGAATTTTTTCTGTAATAATTTGAATTTTTTTTGTAATAATTTTAATTTTTCCTGTAATAATTTGATTTTTTTTGTAAGAATTTGAATTTTTTTTGATATATTTTTAATTTCCAGCTGCAGCAGCTGGGGCACAGCGTGGACAAGGTGGAGCTCATTGCGATGGGAGCGAGAATTTGAATTTTTCCTGTAATAATTTGAATTTTTCCTGTAATAATTTGATTTTTTTTGTAATAATTTGAATTTTTTTTGATATATTTTTAATTTCCAGCTGCAGCAGCTGGGCCACAGCGTGGACAAGGTGGAGTTCATCGTGATGGGAGCGAGAATTTGAATTTTTCCTGCGATAATTTGAATTTTTCCTGTAATAATTTGATTTTTTTTGTAATAATTTTGATTTTAATTTATTTTATTGCATTTCCAGCTGCAGCAGCTGGGGCACAGCGTGGACAGGGTGGAGTTCATTGTGATGGGAGCGAGAATTTGAATTTTTCCTGTAATAATTTGAATTTTTTTGTGATTTTTTTCATTATTTCTGTAATAATTTTTATTTTATTTTATTTTATTTTATTTTATTTTATTTTATTTTATTTTATTTTATTTTATTCCATTTCCAGCTGCAGCAGCTGGGGTACAGCGTGGACAGGGTGGAGCTCATTGCAATGGGAGCGAGAATTTGAATGTTTCTTGTAATAATTTGAATTTTTTTGGTAATAATTTGAATTTTTTTGTAATAGTTTTTATTTTATTTTATTTGATTTCATTTTATTTCATTTTATTTTCCCGTTTAGCTGCAGCAGCTGGGGCACAGCGTGGACAAGGTGGAGCTCATTGCGATGGGAGCGAGAATTTGAATTTTTCCTGTAATAATTTGAATTTTTCCTGTAATAATTTGATTTTTTTTGTAAGAATTTGAATTTTTTTTTGGTATATTTTTAATTTCCAGCTGCAGCAGCTGGGCCACAGCGTGGACAAGGTGGAGTTCATCGTGATGGGAACGAGAATTTGAATTTTTCCTGCGATAATTTGAATTTTTCCTGTAATAATTTGATTTTTTTTGTAATAATTTTGATTTTAATTTATTTTATTTCATTTCCAGCTGCAGCAGCTGGGGCACAGCGTGGACAAGGTGGAGTTCATCGTGATGGGAGCGAGAATTTGAATTTTTCCTGCGATAATTTGAATTTTTCCTGTAATAATTTGATTTTTTTTGTAATAATTTTGATTTTAATTTATTTTATTGCATTTCCAGCTGCAGCAGCTGGGGCACAGCGTGGACAAGGTTGAATTCATCGTGATGGGAGGAACGTTCATGGCCCTGCCCGAGGATTATCGAGATTTCTTCATCAGGAACCTGCACGACGCCCTCTCCGGGCACACCTCCAACAACGTGGCCGAGGCTGTCAGGTGGGAAATACTGAAAATTTCAATTATTTATTGATCTATTTTATATTGATTTATAAATATACCCTGTAAATATGCCGTATTTATGAATATACAACGGCGATTATTGATGAAATTGTGCATTCACACCTGCACCGTGCCCTGTGTGTGCACAGCTCCAATAACGGCCCTGATGCTGTCAGGTGGGAAATATTGAAAATTTCAATTATTTATTTGTCCATTTTATATTTATTTTTAAATATACCCTGTAAATATACCATATTTATAAATACACAATGGAAATTATTGATGAAATTGTGCATTCACACCTGCACCGTGCCCTGTGTGTGCACAGCTCCAGTAACGTCCCTGAGGCTCTCAGGTGAGAAATACTGAAAATTTCAATTATTTATTGATTTATTTTATATTTATTTATAAATATACCATGTAAATATGTCATATTTATAAATACACAATGGAAATTATTGATGAAATTGTGCATTCACACCTGCACCGTGCCCTGGGCACAGCTCCAGTAATGTCCCTGAGGCTGCCAGGTGGGAAATATTGAAAATTTCAATTATTTATTGATCTATTTTATATTTATTTATAAATATACCCTGTAAATATGCCGTATTTATGAATATACAATGGCGATTATTGATGAAATTGTGCATTCACACCTGCACTGTGCCCTGGGCACAGCTCCAATAACGTGGCTGAGGCTGCCAGGTGAGGAATTATTTGTAATTTCAATTATTTATTTTAAAAAACATGAAGAGAATTGAGGTTTTTTTGGAAATATTTGGGTTTTTGAAAATTGGTTTTGTGTGAAAATATTTGGGTTTTGTGCGTTGAATATTCCAAAAGTCTGGTAAAGGCTGTCAGGTGAGGAAATATTTCTATATTTATAATTATACAATTTCAATTATTTAGTAAAAAAATTATTTATTTCTATATTTATAAATGTACAATTTAAGTTAATTATTTTTAAAGTATTTATTTGTATATTTATGAATACACAATGTAAATTATTTATGAAATTGTGCATTTGCCCCTGCACCGTGCCCTGGGCCCAGCCCCAATAACGTGGCTGCCAGGTGGGAAATTATTTATCATTTATATTATTTATTTAAAATAAAATGAGGAAAATCTGGTGGTTTTTTGAAAATATTTAGTTTTTGAAAATTGGTTTTTGTGGAAAATATTTGGGTTTTGAGCACTGAATATTCCAACAACGTGGCTGAGGCTGCCAGGTGAACAAATATTTCTGTGTTTATAAATATACAGCTTCAATTATTTAGTAAAAAATTATTTATTTTTATATTTATAAATGTACAATTTAAGTTAATCATTTAAAAAATATTCATTTGTATATTCATGAATACACAATGGAAATTATTGATGAAATTGTGCATTCACACCTGCACCGTGCCCTGTGTGTGCACACCTCCAGTAACGTCCCTGAGGCTGCCAGGTGGGAAATATTGAAAATTTCAATTATTTATTTGTCCATTTTATATTTATTTATAAATATACCATGTAAATATACCATATTTATAAATACACAATGGCAATTATTGATGAAATTGTGCATTCACACCTGCACCGTGCCCTGGGCACAGCTCCAGTAACGTCCCTGAGGCTCTCAGGTGGGAAATATTGAAAATTTCAATTATTTATTGATCTATTTTGTATTTATTTATAAATATACCATGTAAATATATCATATTTAGGAATATACAATGGAAATTATTCATTAAATTGTGCATTCACACCTGCACCGTGCCCTGGGCACAGCTCCAGTAACGGCCCTGAGGCTGCCAGGTGGGAAATATTGAAAATTTCAATTATTTATTTGTCCATTTTATATTTATTTATAAATATACCATGTAAGTATATCGTATTTATAAATACACAATGGAAATTATTGATGAAATTGTGCATTCACACCTGCACTGTGCCCTGGGCACAGCTCCAGTAACGTCCCTGAGGCTCTCAGGTGAGAAATATTGAAAATTTCAATTATTTATTGATTTATTTTATATTTATTTATAAATATACCATGTAAATATACCATATTTATAAATACACAATGGAAATTATTGATGAAATTGTGCATTCACACCTGCACCGTGCCCTGGGCACAGCTCCAGTAACGTCCCTGAGGCTCTCAGGTGGGAAATATTGAAAATTTCAATTATTTATTGATCTATTTTGTATTTATTTATAAATATACCATGTAAATATGTCATATTTAGGAATATACAATGGAAATTATTCATTAAATTGTGCATTCACACCTGCACCGTGCCCTGGGCACAGCTCCAGTAACGGCCCTGAGGCTGCCAGGTGGGAAATATTGAAAATTTCAATTATTTATTTGTCCATTTTATATTTATTTATAAATATACCATGTAAGTATATCGTATTTATAAATACACAATGGAAATTATTGATGAAATTGTGCATTCACACCTGCACCGTGCCCTGTGTGTGCACAGCTCCAGTAACGTCCCTGAGGCTGCCAGGTGGGAAATATTCATAATTTAAATTATTTATTGATCTATTTTATATTTATTTATAAATATATCCTCTAAATATATCATATTTATAAATACACAATGGGAATTATTGATGAAATTGTGCATTTATAATTGAATAAATGCATCAGGAACCTCCATGATGCCCTGTGTGTGCACAGCTCCAATAACATCCCTGAGGCTGTCAGGTGGGAAATATTGAAAATTTCAATTATTTATTGATCTATTTTGTATTTATTTATAAATATACCATGTAAATATGTCATATTTATAAATACACAATGGGAATTATTGATGAAATTGTGCATTCACACCTGCACCGTGCCCTGTGTGTGCACAGCTCCAGTAACGTCCCTGAGGCTGCCAGGTGGGAAATACTGAAAATTTCAATTATTTATTGATCTATTTTATATTTATTTATAAATATACCCTGTAAATATGCCGTATTTATGAATATACAATGGCGATTATTGATGAAATTGTGCATTCACACCTGCACTGTGCCCTGTGTGTGCACACTTCCAATAACGTGGCTGAGGCTGCCAGGTGGGAAACATTCATAATTTAAATTATTTATTTGTCCATTTTATATTTATTTATAAATATACCCTGTAAATATACCGTATTTATGGATACACAATGGGAATTATTCATTAAATTGTGCATTCACACCTGCACCGTGCCCTGGGCACAGCTCCAGTAACGTCCCTGAGGCTGCCAGGTGGGAAATATTCATAATTTCAATTATTTATTGATTTATTTTATGTTTATTTATAAATATACCCTGTAAATATACCGTATTTATGAATATACAATGGCAATTATTGATGAAATTGTGCATTTATAATTGAATAAATGCATCAGGAGCCTCCACGATGCCTTGTCTGGGCACACCTCAAATAACGGCCCTGAGGCTGCCAGGTGGGAAATATTGAAAATTTAAATTATTTATTTGTCCACTTTATATTTATTTATAAATATACCATGTAAATATACCATATTTATAAATACACAATGGAAATTATTCATTAAATTGTGCATTCACACCTGCACCGTGCCCTGTGTGTGCACAGCTCCAGTAACGTCCCTGAGGCTGTCAGGTGGGAAATACTCATAATTTCAATTATTTATTGATCTATTTTGTATTTATTTATAAATATACCATGTAAATATATCATATTTAGGAATATACAATGGAAATTATTCATGAAATTGTGCATTCACACCTGCACCCTGCCCTGGGCACAGCTCCAGTAACGGCCCTGAGGCTGCCAGGTGGGAAATATTGAAAATTTCAATTATTTATTTGTCCATTTTATATTTATTTATAAATATACCATGTAAGTATATCGTATTTATAAATACACAATGGGAATTATTCATTAAATTGTGCATTCACACCTGCACCGTGCCCTGGGCACAGCTCCAGTAACGTCCCTGAGGCTGCCAGGTGGGAAATATTCATAATTTCAATTATTTATTGATTTATTTTATGTTTATTTATAAATATACCCTGTAAATATACCGTATTTATGAATATACAATGGCAATTATTGATGAAATTGTGCATTTATAATTGAATAAATGCATCAGGAGCCTCCACGATGCCTTGTCTGGGCACACCTCAAATAACGGCCCTGAGGCTGCCAGGTGGGAAATATTGAAAATTTAAATTATTTATTTGTCCACTTTATATTTATTTATAAATATACCATGTAAATATACCATATTTATAAATACACAATGGAAATTATTCATTAAATTGTGCATTCACACCTGCACCGTGCCCTGTGTGTGCACAGCTCCAATAACGGCCCTGAGGCTGTCAGGTGGGAAATACTAAAAATATCAATTATTTATTGATTTATTTTATATTTATTTATAAATATACCCTGTAAATATGCCGTATTTATGAATATACAATGGAAATTATTCATGAAATTGTGCATTCACACCTGCACCGTGCCCTGTGTGTGTACAGCTCCAGTAACGTCCCTGAGGCTGTCAGGTGGGAAATACTCATAATTTCAATTATTTATTGATCTATTTTGTATTTATTTATAAATATACCATGTAAATATATCATATTTAGGAATATACAATGGAAATTATTCATGAAATTGTGCATTCACACCTGCACCGTGCCCTGGGCACAGCTCCAGTAACGGCCCTGAGGCTGCCAGGTGGGAAATATTGAAAATTTCAATTATTTATTTGTCCATTTTATATTTATTTATAAATATACCATGTAAGTATATCGTATTTATAAATACACAATGGGAATTATTCATTAAATTGTGCATTCACACCTGCACCGTGCCCTGGGCACAGCTCCAGTAATGTCCCTGAGGCTCTCAGGTGGGAAATATTCATAATTTCAATTATTTATTGATCTATTTTGTATTTATTTATAAATATACCCTGTAAATATACCTTATTTATAAATACACAATGGCAATTATTGATGAAATTGTGCATTCACACCTGCACCGTGCTCTGGGCACACCCCAGTAACGTCCCTGAGGCTCTCAGGTTTGAAAACAATTCCTGAGTTTTTGCTTCCCTTCCCACAAGGGAAGACCCCCGAGAACGCGACTGCGCAAACACGAACACCCTGATGTGAGAAACACGACATGGGTCAGTTCCACATTGCAAAGTTGTGAAAAGACAGGAGAGCCAATGATGTAAAGTTTCATTACCGACATCTTTCAAAATTGAACATCAGCATTAGCAACATCAGCAAAATCTGTGACCAAATTAAGAGGTTGAGGGAAAAGCTGAAAACTCGAACTACAGTTAAAGTCCGGTGATGAGGTTTTCTTTGTTTGAAGAGTTGATGGTTTCTTTGAAGAGTTGATGTCTCAGTCTTGAATCTTTGTTGCGTCTTTGGAGTTTCGTTGTGGAAATGTCAAGTGCAGGTTTTTGGATTTCAGTCCCAATGCCAGCACGGGTTTGCTGCGTCTCTGTGTGCGATGACAAAGACCGGATGTGGCTCTTGCTGCCATGATCTAGTTGAAGTGTTAGAACATGGGTTGGACTTGATGATCTTACAGGTCTCTTTCAGCCTAGAATTTCTGTGATTCTGCGATTCTCTTGAAGTTGTGATGAGCAGATCATTTATGCAGTAGTAGAATCTTGAATCCTGGAAATTTCTGTGAACTGAGGACCAGACTTGGACAACAAGACATCAGCAGATTATATACATCACGACAATCCCATCCTGTCAGATTATATACGTCACGACAATCCCATCCTGTGACAGGTAGAAAGTCACTTTGGTTGGAATTTTTACACATGACAATCCTTTTGTGACGCGACCAGCCCGGTGGGAACATTCACCCATTGCCAGTGGGTATTGGAATAGGAATCCCAACACGACCAGTTGGATTGTGCCTGGGCCAGTCTGACCCTCGCTGCCGGGCCAAAGGCAGCAGCTGTGGTGTGTCACCCAACCCAGAGACACCTTGGTGTGTCACCCAACCCAGAGACACCTTGGTGTGTCACCCCAGAGACACCTTGGTGTGTCACCCAACCCAGAGACACCTTGGTGTGTCACCCAACCCAGAGACACCTTGGTGTGTCACCCCAGAGACACCTTGGTGTGTCACCCCAGAGACACCTTGGCTTGCTGGCGGTTGCAGCTGGGCACTGAACAAGTCCAGGCTTGTTGGAACCCCGTTACCTCAAGAGGAATGGCTTCAGGTGACGGTGAAGAGAAAAAGGAGAGGATTCTGCTGGAGGGTTTAAATCCAGAGGTTTAAGAATCCCAACACGACCAGTTGGATTGTGCCTGGGCCGGTCTGACCCTCACTGCCAGGCCAAAGGCAGCAGCTGTGGTGTGTCACCCCAGAGACACCTTGGTGTGTCACCCCAGAGACACCTTGGTGTGTCACCCAACCCAGAGACACCTTGGTGTGTCACCCCAGAGATACCTTGGTGTGTCACCCCAGAGACACCTTGGTGTGTCACCCCAGAGACACCTTGGCTTGCTGGTGGTTGCAGCTGGGCACTGAACAAGGCCAAGGTTGTTAGGAACTCTGTTTACCTCAGGAGGTGGTGAAGAGAAAAAGGAGAGGATTCTGCTGGAGGGTTTAAATACAGAGGTTTAGGAATCCCAACACGACCAGTTGGATTGTGCCTGGGCCGGTCTGACCCTCTGTGTCACCCCAGAGATACCTTGGTGTGTCACCCCAGAGACACCTTGGTGTGTCACCCCAGAGACACCTTGGTGTGTCACCCAACCCAGAGACACCTTGGTGTGTCACCCCAGAGACACCTTGGCTTGCTGGCGGTTGCAGCTGGGCACTGAACAAGTCCAGGCTTGTTGGAACCCCGTTACCTCAAGAGGAATGGCTTCAGGCGATGGTGAACAGAAAAAGGAGAGGATTCTGCTGGAGGGTTTAAATCCAGAGGTTTAAGAATCCCAACATGACCAGTTGGATTGTGCCTGGGCCGGTCTGACCCTCACTGCCAGGCCAAAGGCAGCAGCTGTGGTGTGTCACCCAACCCAGAGACACCTTGGTGTGTCACCCAACCCAGAGACACCTTGGTGTGTCACCCCAGAGACACCTTGGTGTGTCACCCCAGAGATACCTTGGTGTGTCACCCCAGAGACACCTTGGTGTGTCACCCAACCCAGAGACACCTTGGTGTGTCACCCCACCCAGAGACACCTTGGTGTGTCACCCCAGAGACACCTTGGTGTGTCACCCAACCCAGAGACACCTTGGTGTGTCACCCCACCCAGAGACACCTTGGTGTGTCACCCAACCCAGAGACACCTTGGTGTGTCACCCCAGAGACACCTTGGTGTGTCACCCAACCCAGAGACACCTTGGTGTGTCACCCCAGAGACACCTTGGCTTGCTGGCGGTTGCAGCTGGGCACTGAACAAGGCCAGGTTTGTGAGGAACTCTGTTTATCTCAGGAGGAATGGCTTCAGGCGATGGTGAAGAGAAAAGGAGAGGATTCTGCTGGAGGGTTTAAATCCAGAGGTTTAAGAATCCCAACATGACCAGTTGGATTGTGCCTGGGCCGGTCTGACCCTCACTGCCGGGCCAAAGGCAGCAGCTGTGGTGTGTCACCCAACCCAGAGACACCTTGGTGTGTCACCCCAGAGACACCTTGGTGTGTCACCCCAGAGACACCTTGGTGTGTCACCCAACCCAGAGACACCTTGGTGTGTCACCCCAGAGACACCTTGGTGTGTCACCCAACCCAGAGACACCTTGGTGTGTCACCCCAGAGACACCTTGGTGTGTCACCCAACCCAGAGACACCTTGGTGTGTCACCCCAGAGACACCTTGGCTTGCTGGAGGTTGCAGCTGGGCACTGAACAAGGCCAGGCTTGTTGGAACCCCGTTACCTCAGGAGGAATGGCTTCAGGCGATGGTGAAGAGAAAAAGGAGAGGATTCTGCTGGAGGGTTTAATGTCCAGAGGTTTATTCCATGGTTACAGAGGTCTGAACGTGAGGACCTGCTCCAACAGAATTCGGCCGCATGCTCTGATCACCATTTTAAGCTCAGGGACAGGGGGAGGGGAGGGACAGGTGAGCACCAACCAGGTGACAGGGGCAGGGTCTCAGGGGGGGATGACACCCAGACAGGCCAATGACCCCTGGCCTGAGGGGCATCCTTTGAACTCGACCAACCACATGAGCCTTGCTGGAACGTTAACCCTGACTGACAGCCCAGCGGGGGCTCGGGGGGAAGGGGAGCAGAGGTGTAGGCACACCCGGGGAAGGGAGTTTACAGCGAGTGGGCACCAGAGCTGTGTCTGCGCCGGTGGCACGCGCCGTTCCCGACGTTTAACGACAGAGGGTTGCCGTTGATGTCAAATAGTGACAGAACGTAGCAAGATGCCTTCCCTTTCGGCATCAAGGGCAAATAGAAATTTGATTTGATGTCCCACAGCAATCTTTTTTAAGGTGCTTTAGTTTACCACAACCTGTCGCAGACATTTCTCCACAGAAATCCTTTCTTTCGGGTTTCTGTGTCTTGGGGAGGCCAGAGGCTCCAGCAGACAAGGTAAACAATTATTATCAGCTGCTGGGGGATGCACCAGGGACACCTTGATTGGCTCATTTCCCATGTTTATAATTAAGGGCCAATCACCAGTGCCAGCCAGGGGACTGAGTCCTTGAACACAACTTTGTTGTGGATTCTTTCTATCTGTTCTTAGCCTGGCCTAGCTGCTCTGCAAACCTCTCTATATTCTGATTAGTACAGTAATAATGTATTATATATAATGTCTTAATAAATCAAGCCTTCTGATCAAGAAACAAGATTCACCGTCTCTCTCTCACCAGCAGCGCCCACTCAGGCGCGGTGATAACAACCAAAGCAGACAGGCTTTTTATTAGGGTTTACTTGTACAGCATTAACAGAATTTTCTCAACATTTTCCTTGTTTTTCTGAAAGCTTTTCAATTTTATCCATTCGTTGTGTCAAATTGTGTTCCAGTGTTTCTTCCAAAGCATTGACCTGTGAATTTGCAGCGTTTTGTGAACTCCTGAGTTTACTGCAAGCTGTTAGCATCTGTGTAATTGTTGGAGGCTGATCAGGCAAAGCTAAAATAATTTTTCTACATTCATCATTAGCGTTTACAGAAGCAAGATTTTAAATGATATAAGAGCGGGCTTGTTCATCTGGGCATTGCCTTTCAACTGCTGGAGTCAATCTATCCAAAAAAGAACCATAAGGTTCAGTTTCACCTTGTTTGATCAGTGGATAAGAACTCAAATGAGAGCCAGGGGGCTCAAGTGAAAGCAAGGCTTTTTTAGCAGCATTTTGAATGTCTGCTAACACAGGCCTGGGCAGTTCAGCTGCTTCGTTTTCAGGCCTGCTGTAAGGTGAATCACCGGCTAATTGAGCAACATCTACGTTGGCATAATCAGTATTTGCATATCCTTCAACCAACTTATTAAGTAGTTTTTTTCCATTGTAATTCCCATAGTGGGTGCTGTGAATTGGTTAAGATCAGAGAGGCCACATTCCTGCAATCAGCAGGAGCTAAATCAGGAGAGTTAAAAGTATTTTTCAACACACTATTTAAATAGGGAGAAGAAAATCTACTTTCTTTCAAAGCTCGTCGCAAATCTTTTATATCACGATGATCAAGTCTTTCGTATTTTGGATTTCTGTCATTTCTTCTCTATTTTACTGGTAAAGCAAGATATTGTTCTTTTAAATCTGAATATTTTTCTAGTTTCTGATTAACGTATGACCAATCAGGTAAATTTAATGGAAAAATCAAAATTGTCACTTTGATCGGCGACAGGTTGACTTTTACTTGTAACCACTATATTTTCCGATTCTGAAAAATCACTAAATCCAAACTTTCTAGGCACTCTGCTTAGATCTAAATTCCTGACAGGGTCACTGTGCTCTTGTCCAGGAGTTCTGATAACTCTGGGAACTCGGCCATAAAAGCAGGGCTGGAGTCCCCCAGACAGCACCTCTCGTCTGAGGCCCGGCCCCGAGGGGCTGGGACAGAGCTGTGCTCTCCTGTCCGGGGAAAATTGCTGAATTTTTGAACTTGGAGTTCGCTGCTTTACCGCAAGTTTCACGTTGTTCCTTTCAGCCAATCACACACAGCAGACACGGATTGACGAGCGTTCTATCCAGTCTTACAAAACACACGCCATGGGAGCTAAAACAAAGCCTGGTTCATCGTGTTGCCCGATTGATAAATGACACAAAACTCGGATAAGTTTTGTGGGTGCTTTATTAAGGGCCCGGGGAGCTCGGGGGACTCACGTCCCTCAAACCCGAGCCCTGATGCCGAATTTTGCCCCAAAAGGCGAGAATAACTGCCTAAGAGACTCAGCTTAAGTCAGATAAGCAGGAGGTATTTTATTGCGACGCGTCGGGGAAATCACAAAATGGATTTCTGAGTTTCCCGTAACAAAGGCAGGCCTTTTATACAGTTTTGGATATAGGATTACATCAGATCATATACATAATCATATCTTTGCATGAATATTCATAAGGGGCGTGGCGTAGGCGGAGCGTGGGCGGGGACACCTCTTTTGAGGATCTTCTTGGTGGTCGTTCCGGTTGCCTTCATCATGGGCTGGGGTCTCCAGATGAGTCTTCCTCCTTGAACCTTTGAACCCCTTTCCTAATTTGGCCAATTCCCGGTGTGCTTGGCTTGGTCCCCGTGGCTTGGCGAGGCTCTTAGGGTCGGTTTGACATTGTCGGCTCTGAACGTGCTCAGCCCATCAGTTCCCCCATCCCTGTCTCTCTTTCCTGTCACTGTGTTCCGTGCTTTAGCCCATTTATTGCTCTGTGTGTTTCCTAAATGCTCTGCTTTCTTCAAATGCCTCACATTCTATGTTTTCACTCATTATTTCTTGAAGGCTATCTGCTTTGGGGCTTCAGCCCCCAAATTCACGTATGGGTGCTTCCCTCTTATCCGTGCGATTCACCAGAAAGTCTCCAAGAAACAGTTCCCCGTTCCCCTTGCCTGGTCACATTCCTTGGCTCACAAACAGGATCACGAATCCTCTGCTTATCTTATTCTCAGAGCGTTGTACGCTGCCTCCAGACAGGTTGGCATTCTGACTTTCCTGCGCTGGTTTAATTATTTATTAAATCTCTAAGACTCCCTGCTAGGTTACACACAAAACCCAACACACACTTTCAACGGCTACAAAACTACTTTTTAACAAACCAGTTCACACACAACTCACTATAATTAAATATTTTGCTAAATTTCATTTCTTTTCCAACGCTAGGCCGCGGCAAAGCGTCCAGAATCGGACAACATCGGAACCAGACCAGTGAAGAGATTTTTGTTTTTATTTCCAACACGTCAGCCTCAAAATACAAAATGGGGACACGACAGCTCCCTGATCCACACCCGAATGTCTCCCGAGGGTGGCATGATACAGAAATCCATAAAATCATCTCAGTCTGGATTTCAGCCAATCACACACAGAAGACACGTATTGACGAGCGTTCTGTCCAATCTTATAAATCTTATCAAAGATTTATAAGATATCTTTATAATCTTACAAAACACACGTAGTGGTAGCTAAAACAAAGCCTGGTTCATAGGAGACGAAGAACAGAGCTGTGTTCATGCTAACCTCCTAAAATACCCAGTAAATGACCTTGTTGCCCTCCCAAAGGCAGTTCCACCGAGGCCTGCTGTGGTTTGTCACATCTGCTGCTCGGGAAACTTTTCTGCAGTGCCAACAAAACTCCAAGTTTTGGGGAGGCGTAAAACGATGTGAATGAGTTCCCTGAGGAGCCGTGTCCTTCACAAAGTCTTTTTCCAACTTATTTTTGATTTTATTGTGATCAAATCCCACTTGCGAAGAGCAGCAGGGGATTTTTGTTGGGTTTTTGTGCAAGAAAAAGCGGGAGGGAAAAAAAGAAATAAATAAAAGAAATAATGAAAGAAATCAAAGAAATCGAAGGAGCTCAAGGGTTTGGCGCCCTCCAGTGGAAAATTGGAATGAAGTTGCAGCTTTGAAATATAAAAAATTGGATTTAAAATAATTTAATTTAGAGGTGAGAGCTCTAAAATCAGATTTTTATCAAGCGTTCCTTTCAAAATCACAAGAATTTTAACTTTTCCCTGGTCTATTGAAGCAGCCTTGCTTTCATGCTCTTCCCATCCTCTTTCATGCCTTCATGTCACGTGTAATAATTTCTGTTACTCCTGGATCTTCCATCCTACATACTTCTTTAAACCATTTCCTAAAAATCCTCTAACCTTATGGATTCCAACAAAAAAATACCCCCAAAAAAACTCCAAAAAGCACCCCCCAAAAAATACCCAAAAAAAACCCCAAAAAAATCTGATTTTAGAGCTCTCACCTCTAAATGAAATTATTTTAAATCCATCATTTCCACCAGAAATGATTTTAAATCCAATTTTTTATATTTCAAAGCTGCAACTTCATTCCAATTTTCCACTGGAGGGCGCCAAACCCTTGAGCTCCTTCGATTTCTTTGATTTCTTTCATTATTTCTTTTATTTTTTCTTTTTTTTTCCTCCCGCTTTTTCTTGCTCAAAAACCCAACAAAAATCCCCTGCTGCTCTTCGCAAGTGGGATTTGATCAAAATAAAATAAAAAATAAGTTGGAAAAAGACTTTGTGAAGGACACGGCTCCTCAGGGAACTCATTCACATCATTGCAGTGATTCATGCTCTGGCAAGTCCATATTTTATTTTACCTTTTATTTTTTTTTTCTGCTGTTGCAGGTGTTTTAGCTGATTTTATTGAGCCTCAAATCATTTTTTAAGCTGCTGGATAGATAAGAAAGGGAAAAAATATTTAATTTTTATGTTTTAAAGGCAAAGTGACACCGGGAGAGGGTGACAAAAATCACTGGGGGTTCCTCAGCAGATAAATATCAAAATTTCTATTTTTAACATCAAAATCAAGGTTTATATTTTTAATATAAAAATCAAGGTTTATATTTCTAACATAAGGTTTATATTTTTAACATGAGGTTTATATTTTTAACATCAATATCAAGGTTTATATTTTTAATATAAAAATTAAGGCTTATATTTTTAATAGAAGGTTTATATTTTTAATATAAAAATCGAGGTTTATATTTTTAGTATAAGGTTTATATTTTTAACATGAAAATCAAGGTTTATATTTTTAATATAAAAATCAAGGTTTAAATTTTTAACATAAGGTTTATATTTTTAAGATGAAAATCAAGGTTTATATTTTGTTAAAATATATTTTTACTATAAAAATCACTCTGTGGGAGTTGCTGGAGTTGCATTGGGAGGGGTGGAATTTATTTCTGTTTGTGGCCAGGATTCAGCTCCTCCATGGGAAAAAAATCCACTGAATTACAGATAAAACTGGATTTTTTACAGCTTTAAAATTGTAAATTTTGGGGATGATGAAATCTGCTGGAGAGGGAGATTTTTCCTTGGAAATTTGGATTTTTGGCGCCACTCCCATGGCTGGGGAGCTCTGAGGGCTTTTCCCTGTTGGGATCTGAATGGGATCTGAGTGGGATCTGCAGGATTCATTTCTTGGGCAAATCTTTATTTCAGTTTCGATTTTGTAAGGAGATTTTGTTCCTGTGGGACAGGACCTTGAGACTTGACAGAATCTCAGAATCCTGGCACGGTTTGGGTTGGAATCTCAGAATTCTGGAATGGTTTGGGTTGGAATCTCAGAATTCCTTCACAGTTTGGGTTGGAATCTCAGAATCCTGGCACGGTTTGGGTTGGAATCTCAGAATTCTGGAATGGTTTGGGTTGGAATCTCAGAATTCCTTCACAGTTTGGGTTGGAATCTCAGAATTCCTTCACAGTTTGGGTTGGAATCTCAGAATTCTGGAATGGTTTGGGTTGGAATCTCAGAATTCTGAAGTAGTTTGGGTTGGAATCTCTGAATTCTGATGTAGTTTGGGTTGGAATCTCAGAATCCTGGCACGGTTTGGGTTGGAATCTCAGAATTCCTTCACAGTTTGGGTTGGAATCTCAGAATCCTGGCAGGGTTTGGGTTGGAATCTCAGAATTCTGATGAGGTTTGGGTTGGAATCTCAGAATCCTGGCAGGGTTTGGTTGGAATCTCAGAATTCTGGAAGGTTTTGGGTTGGAATCTCAGAATCCTGGCATGGTTTGGGTTGGAATCTCAGAATCTTGGCACGGTTTGGGTTGGAATCTCAGAATTCTGGTGTCGTTTGGTTTGGAATCTCAGAATCCTGGCACAGTTTGGTTTGGAATCTCAGAATTCTGGTGTAGTTTGGGTTGGAATCTCAGAATCCTGGAATGGTTTGGTTTGGAATCTCAGAATCCTGATGTAGTTTGGGTTGGAATCTCAGAATCCTGGAATGGTTTGGTTTGGAATCTCAGAATCCTGATGTAGTTTGGGTTGGAATCTCAGAATCCTGGCATGGTTTGGGTTGGAATCTCGCAATTCTGATGTGGTTTGGGTTGGAATCTCAGAATCCTGGATTGGTTTGGTTTGGAATCTCAGAATCCTGATGTAGTTTGGGTTGGAATCTCAGAATCCTGGCAGGGTTTGGGTTGTAATCTCAGAATAGTGATGTAGTTTGGGTTGGAATCTCAGAATCCTGGCAGGGTTTGGTTGGAATCTCAGAATCTTGGCACGGTTTGGGTTGGAATCTCAGAATTCTGGTGTAGTTCGGGTTGGAATCTCAGAATCCTGGAATGGTTTGGTTTGGAATCTCAGAATCCTGATGTAGTTTGGGTTGGAATCTCAGAATCCTGGCATGGTTTGGGTTGGAATCTCGCAATTCTGATGTGGTTTGGGTTGGAATCTCAGAATCCTGGAATGGTTTGGTTTGGAATCTCAGAATCCTGATGTAGTTTGGGTTGGAATCTCAGAATCCTGGCAGGGTTTGGGTTGTAATCTCAGAATAGTGATGTAGTTTGGGTTGGAATCTCAGAATCCTGGCAGGGTTTGGTTGGAATCTCAGAATCTTGGCACGGTTTGGGTTGGAATCTCAGAATTCTGGTGTCGTTTGGTTTGGAATCTCAGAATCCTGGCACAGTTTGGTTTGGAATCTCAGAATTCTGGTGTAGTTCGGGTTGGAATCTCAGAATCCTGGAATGGTTTGGTTTGGAATCTCAGAATCCTGATGTAGTTTGGGTTGGAATCTCAGAATCCTGGCAGGGTTTGGGTTGTAATCTCAGAATAGTGATGTAGTTTGGGTTGGAATCTCAGAATCCTGGCAGGGTTTGGTTGGAATCTCAGAATCTTGGCACGGTTTGGGTTGGAATCTCAGAATTCTGGTGTAGTTCGGGTTGGAATCTCAGAATCCTGGAATGGTTTGGTTTGGAATCTCAGAATCCTGATGTAGTTTGGGTTGGAATCTCAGAATCCTGGCATGGTTTGGGTTGGAATCTCGCAATTCTGATGTGGTTTGGGTTGGAATCTCAGAATCCTGGAATGGTTTGGTTTGGAATCTCAGAATCCTGATGTAGTTTGGGTTGGAATCTCAGAATCCTGGAATGGTTTGGGTTGGAATCTCAGAATTCTGATGAGGTTTGGGTTGGAATCTCAGAATTCTGGCAGGGTTTGGGTTGGAATCTCAGAATCCTGGCACAGTTTGGGTTGGAATCTCAAAATTCTGATGTAGTTTGGGTTGGAATCTCAGAATCCTGGCAGGGTTTGGATTGGAATCTCAGAATTCTGATGTAGTTTGGGTTGGAAATGACCTCACCTCATCCCTTCCACACACTGGTACACTTCCACTCTCCTATCTTTCTCCAAGCCCCAATTTTCTCCCTTTTTCCCCATAATTTCTGCTTTTTGTCCCTACCCCGTGCTCTGCTGGCAGGCTGACACACCGACCTGAGGGACCATCACTCTGCCAACGTCATTTTCAATTTTCAATTATCATCCACGTCATTTTCAATTTTCATTTTGTGCTGCTTCATCTCCATCAGCTCTCTGAGCTGCCAGCTAATCTGATAAAAATGATCCTTTCCCTCACTGGGACAGGGTAAAAAAATTCCTGTATCTCCCGAAATTCTGCTTTTCTTACAGATCAATGTGTGAACTCACCGAGCGAAACTTTGGTTTTTACAAAGATAAACAGGGAAACTTCCAGAGGGAAGGAAAGAGATGAATTCCCTGGGTTTTAATATTTCTGCAGCGCCTTCCTTTTGGGGGAATAAACAGGAATTCAGACAGAAATCTTTGCTCGAGGGGGTTGAGTTTGCTTGAGAAATGGCTTGGCCGAGGAGTGGGTAAAGAATTGCGGAGCCAGGGGCGATCTTTGTTTCTGAGAGTTGTGAGAAGTTTTCATTTTTCTCACTCCAGACTTTCTGGGTGCCTGTCAGGCCGGGCTGTGGGCTCGCTGATAAGCTTCCCTTCCTTAGAAGCAGCTTTGCAATTATTAAAATTATTCATGATTTCATAATCTCCAAAAAAAAATCGCCGCTGGATGGATTTTTTTGCTTGTCCCTCATGCGCTCCCCTCACGGCCCCGAGCGCGGGGCTGATGGCGGCTCCTTTTGCTCTGAGCGAGGACAATGAGGGCAGGAGGAAGGTGTAAAATTGCGGCTTTTTTTGCTCTTTGAGGACAAGGAGGGCAGGGGGAAGGTTTAAAATGATGTAAAACCCTCATGCAGATGAGAATTCCTGATGCAGATGAGAATTCATTGCTGCTCCCGTCCCTCACCTGACCCGTGAGTCATGAGGGGAGCGGGGCTCGTTGAGCGCCGCCGCCGCCGCCGTGAGTCACCACAGAGGCGGGAGCGGCGGGAGCGGACTCCTAATGAGGGAACAGCGGGGATGGGGAAAGCTGCAAAACGTGGGATTGTGCGGTCCTGAACAACCCTGGGGGAAAGGCTGGAAAATCTGGGAGTGTGCAGTCCTGAACAACCCTGGGGGAAAGGCTGGAAAATCTGGGATTGTGCAGTCCTGAACAACCCTGGGGGAAAGGCTGGGAAATCTGGGATTGTGCAGCCCTGAACAACCCTGGGGGAAAGGCTGGAAAATCTGGGAGTGCAGCTCCTGAGCTGGGATGGGGGAAAGGCAGGAAAATCTGGGATTGTGCAGCCCTGAACCTCCTGAACCGGGATGGGGGAAAGCAGGAAAATCTGGGATTGTGCAGCCCTGAACCTCCTGATCTGGGCTGGGGGAAAAGCAGGAAAATCTGGGATTGTGCAGCCCTGAACAACCCTGGGATTGCAGCCCTGAACCTCCTGATCTGGGCTGGGGGAAAAGCAGGAAAATCTGGGATTGTGCAGCCCTGAACATCCTGGGATTGCAGCCCTGAACCTGCTGAACTGGGCTGGGGGAAAAGAAGGAAAATTTGGGATTGTGCAGCCCTGAATGTCCTGGGAGTGCAGGCACAAAAATCTGGGATTGCAGCCCTGAGCCAGGCTGGGGACAGGCAGGAAAATCTGGGATCGTGCAGGAGCTGGAATTCCAGCCTGGGGAAAAAGCAGGAAAATCTGGGATTGGAGCTCCTGAGTTGGGCTGGGGCAAAAGCAGGAAAATCTGGGATTGTGCAGCCCTGAACCACCCTGGGGGAAAAGCATGAAAATCTGGGATTGCAGATCCTGAGCCAGCCTGGGGAAAAGCAGGAAAATCTGGGATTGTGCAGCCCTGAGCTGGATGGGGGAAAAGCAGGAAAATCTGGGATTGTGCAGCCCTGAGCTGGATGGGGAAAAGCATCCGTCCACCTTTTCCTTGGATTTTCGTCCTCCATTTCCTTGGATTTCCATTCATCTTTTCCTTGGATTTCCATCCCCCATTTCCTCAGATTTCCATCCCCCATTTCCTTGCATTTCCATCGATTTCCTTGAATTTCCATTCACTTTTCCTTGGATTTCCATCCACTTTTTCAATTAATTTCCATCCATCATTTCCTTGGATTTCCTTCCATCATTTCCTTGGATTTCCATCCACTTTTTCCCTGGATTTCCATCCCCCATTTCCTTGGATTTCCATCCACCTTTCCTTGGATTTCCATCCACCTTTTCCTCGGATTTCCATCCCCCATTTCCTTGGAATTCCTTCCACCTTTTCCTTGGATTTCCATCCACCTTTTCCTCAGATTTCCATCCCCCATTTCCTTGCATTTCCATCCACCTTTCCTTGCATTTCCATCCATCTTTTCCTTGGATTTCCATGCATCTTTTCCTTGGATTTCCATCCACTTTTTCCTTGCATTTCCTTCCACCTTTTCCTTGGATTTTCGTCCTCCATTTCCTTGGATTTCCATCCACCTTTTCTTCGGATTTCCATCCCCCATTTCCTTGGATTTCCATTGATTTCCTTGAATTTCCATTCACTTTTCCTTGGATTTCCATCCACTTTTCCTTGGATTTCCATCCACTTTTTCAATGAATTTCCATCCATCATTTCCTTGGATTTCCTTCCATCATTTCCTTGGATTTCCATCCACTTTTTCCCTGGATTTCCATCCACCATTTCCTCAGATTTCCATCCACCTTTTCCTTGGATTTCCATCCACCATTTCCTTGGATTTCCATCCACTTTTTCCTTGGATTTCCATTCACATTTTCCTTGGATTTCCATCACCTTTTCCTTGGATTTCCATCTAATTTTTCCTTGGATTTCCATCCACCTTTTCCTTGGATTTCAGATTTTTCAGCCAGAGACATCTCCAACCCCAACCATTCTCAGATTTTCACCCAAATTTCAGATATTTCATCCAAAGAATTCTCCAACCCCAACCATTCTCAAATCCCACCCAAATTTCAGATATTTCAGCCACAGACTTCTCCAACCCAAACATTCTCAGATTCCCACCTGAATTTCAGATTTTTCAGCCAGAAACCTCTGCAACCCCAAAATTCTCAAGTTCTCAGTTTAATTTCAGATATTTCATCCAAAGACTTCTCCAACCCCAACCATTCTCAGATTTTCACCTTAATTTCTCATATTTCATCCAGAGATCTCTCCAACCCCAAAATTCTCAATTTCCCACATTAATTTCAGATATTTCATCCAAAGACCTCTCCAACCCCAACCTTTCTCAGATCCCACCATAATTTCTGATATTTCAGCCAGAGACCTCTCCAACCCCAAAATTCTCAATTTCCCACCTAAATTTCTTGTATTTCAGCCAGAGATCTCTCCAACCCCAAAATTCTCAGATTTTCACCCAAATTTCAGATATTTCATCCAAAGACCTCTCCAACCCCAAAATTCTCAATTTCCCACCTTAATTTCAGATATTTCATCCAAAGATCTCTCCAACCCCAAAATTCTCAAGTTCTCAGTTTAATTTCAGATATTTCATCCAAAGACCTCTCCAGCCCCAAAATTCTCAGATTCCCACCTGAATTTCAGATTTTTCAGCCGTTCCTCTGATGGCTCCAAGAATTGCCGGTGCCTGCAGGCAGAGGGCAGCGCTGCCTGGGATTTTGGGAGGGTTGCGAGGTTCTGGCACAGAATTCCCGGAGAATTTTGGGCCGGTTTTGGATCCCTGGAAGTGTCCGAGGCCAGGTTGGAGCAATCTGCGATAGGGGAAGGAGCTGGATGAGCTTGGAGCTCCCTCCCCACCCAAACCCGTCTGCAATTTTGGCATTCTGAAGGTTCAGCAACGCCTGAATTTTAATTTTAATATCAATAAACAAACCTGCTTTTAAAAATGCTTTAAAAAAAAAACGAAAACATGCTTTTATAAAGTAGAAATCTGTTCTAAATAAGAATTTTGAGCTTTTTCTGCGAGACAGCTTCCTGCAGGGCAGTCTGGTGCCGCGTTTTAACCAGAATTCGGCTTTTTTGCTCGGTTTTTAGGGTTCTGTGGGATATTTGGGGTAACAGATGAGCACGTTGAGGCTGTGAATGTTTCCCAGTGAGCCCAGTAGGGCAGTCTGGTGCCGCGTTTTAACCAGAATTCGGCTTTTTTGCTCGGTTTTTGAGGTTCTGTGGGATATTTGGGGTAACGGATGAGCACGTTGAGGCTGTGAATGTTTCCCAGTGAGCCCAGTAGGGCAGTCTGGTGCTGCATTTTAACCAGAATTCGGCTTTTTTGCTCGGTTTTTGAGGTTCTGTGGGATATTTGGGGTAACAGATGAGCACGTTGAGGCTGTGAATGTTTTCCAGTGAGCCCAGAGTGAGAAATCTCCTGGCCAGAGGTCTCAGCAAACCCTTTTCCCCTCCTGCTCCCGCAGGCAGCCAAAAAACCGCCCCAAATTGCCTCGAAATGTCCCTTAATTGAGCTCCCCGAGCTGCTAATTGTGATTGCAACAAAAAAAAACCACAAAAAAAACACAAAAAAATCCCCAAATAACCGAGGCAGGCTTTGAGTCACCGCGGTGATTCATGCCGGGGCCGCGAGTGCTCCTGCTCTGCTCTTATCTCCTCTCATCTGTGACTGCTCTCCTCTTATCTCCTCTTACCTCCTCTTATCTGTGCTGACCCTCTGCTCCAGGGGATGCTCCTTCATTTCATCCACCTCGGCCCCAAATCCGTGGAATTTTGGGGGATTTCAGGAGCTCAATCTCTGCCCTGGGGGGAGAACGGGAAATTAAAAATTGAGTTTGAGTCGGCGCCCTGCTGTCCTGAGGGGCTGCCGGGACAGGGAGGCCCCCGGAGCTCCAAATTCCTGCAGCGATTTTGGGATGTGGGGACTCGCCGGTTGGGTTTCAAATTTTAAATTTTAGAAATTTTCATAGGAATGAAATGGTTGCAAAAATAGGAATCAGCCCTTGCCCTGCAGTAATGAGGGGGTGCAGGGACAGGGAGGCTCCCGAAGCTCCAAATTCAGCCCCAATTCCTGCAGCGGTTTGGGGATGTGGGGACTCACCGGTTGGTTTTTAAATTTTAAATTTTTAGAATTTTCATAGGAATAAATTGGTTATAAAAATAGGAATACAATTAGAGTTGTAATAATGATTTGGGCAGTTTGAATTAGGGCAATGTGAGACAAAGAGTTATGGATGTCCAGGTACCTTTTGTGGGCAAAAGGACACACATTAACCAATAATTAATCCTTAAAAACAATAATTCATACGCCTCATCCATGATGCATCAATTCCATTCAAACACAGGATTCTGCCTGCTCATCCTCAGCTTCTTCCTCTGAATCTTAAGGTGGGAAGAAGTTCATTTCTCCTGATAAGAGAACAATAAATTCTTTATCTCTGAAAGACTCAGGTGTCCTGGGGCTGCTCTCTGCTGCCTCATTCCTTTCTTCAAAAAATCCCACCAACATAATTCTTATTTTAACTACAAAATTTACCTTTGAATCACAAAACTACATTTATAATATTATTAAAATGTGAATACAGCACTAGCAGTCAATAAATCCAAATACAAATGGTGAATATCTGCCACGTAGAGCCATAGAAAAAATGCACAAACCAAATAAAATGCACTTTTCACCGAGGGGAATGGCAGGAGGCAAAGGGGCTGGAAATTGTTTGGATCCATCCAAGCTTGTCTGTGAAATCCCTGCGGACATCCCGCGGGCCAGGCAGCAGATAAGTGGCTGTTGTTGTCGTGCCAGATCGTTTAGAGCACAAAATCTGCCCAATTTCCCTTTTGTTCACTGAGGTTTGCAGCCCGGCTCCCAATAATTCTGGAAAAAACCAGGCAGATTGTCTTTGTCTCCAGCTTGGGATGGGCACAGGATCCCCAGGGAGGTTCTGGTTCCTCATCCCTGGAAATGTCCAAGGCCGGAGCAACCAGGGAGGTGTTGAGGTTGGGAATGGGGTGAGCTTTGAGGTCCTTTCCCACCCAAACCATTTATTTATATTTATATTTACTGTTAAAACCTGCTTATCACTGAGTGTTAATCCCTGAATGCCTTTCTAAGTCGTGCGTTTTATTTCAAGACTTCTGGGGTAAAAATACCCAGAATTTATGGGTTTGCACCCCAGAGCTCTCTGCCCTTTGTTGCTGCTCATTTGCCGACTTTTAACTGCTGTGTTTGATGTTATTTGGAAGCTCTGTGAGCAAAAATTCATTTCATCAGATCCTGATCTCAGCCATGGATGTGCCGAGGCTCCGGCACAGGATCCCCAGGGAGGTTCTGGTTCCTCATCCCTGGAATTGTCCAAGGCTGGAGCAACCTGGAAGGTGTTGAGGTTGGAATGGGGTGAGCTTGGAGGTCCTTTCCCACCCAAACCATTTAATATTTACTATTAAAACCTGTTTATATTTACTGTTAAAACCTGTTTATCACTGAGTGTAAATTCCTCCATAAATCTTGCAGAATTTATGGAATTTTACCCCAAAGCTGCTGATTTCCTGCTGCATTTCCCAGCTTTTAACTGCTGGAGTTGTTATTTGGAAGCTCTGTGAGCAAAAATTCATTTCATCAGATCCTGATCTCATGGCAGGGAGCTTTGCATCTTCCTTCCTTCCTTCCTTCCTTCCTTCCTTCCTTCCTTCCTTCCTTCCTTCCTTCCTTCCTTCCTTCCTTCCTTCCTTCCTTCCTTCCTTCCTTCCTTCCTTCCTTCCTTCCTTCCTTCCTTCCTTCCTTCCTTCCTTCCTTCCTTCCTTCCTTCCTTCCTTCCTTCCTTCCTTCCTTCCTTCCTTCCTTCCTTCCTTCCTTCCTTCCTTCCTTCCTT